>NW_019248598.1:95809-114889 GCF_002742605.1 Olea europaea var. sylvestris | reverse complement strand
GCAATCAAAAACCACTTTTCATTGGCTCGATTCCAATCGAATTACACTAGCAATTCGCCAAAAATGAACAACCCCAAAGTTATCATGACATCAAAAACCACTTTTCATTTGCTCGATTCCAATCGAACTAGAATAGCAATTCGCCAAAAACGAACAAATCCAAAGTTATCATGAAATCAAAAACCCCTTTTCATTAGCTCATTTCCAATTAAATTTGACTAGCAATTCGTCAAAAATGAACAAACCCGAAATTATCACTAAATCAAAAACCACTTTTCATTGGCTCGATTCCAGTCGAATTAGACTAGCAATTCGCCAGACATGAACAAACCCGAAGTTATCATGAAATGAAAAACCACTTTTCATTGGCTCGATTCCAATTGAATTAGACTAACAATTCACCAAAAATGAACAATCCAGAAGTGATCATGAAATCAAAAACCACTTTTCATTGGCTCGATTCTAATCGAATTTGACTAGCAATTCACCAAAAGCGAACAAATCCGAAGTTCTCATGGAATCAAAAACCACTTTTCGTTGGATCGATTCCAATAGAATTAGACTAGCAATTCACCAGAAATGAACAAACCCGAAGTTACCACGAAATCAAAAACCACTTTTCATTGGCTCGATTCCAATCGAACTAGACAAGCAATACGCAAAAAGAACAAACCAGTAGTTATCATGAAATCCAAAACCACTTTTCATTGGCTCGGTTCCAATCGAATTAGACTAGCAACTCGCCAAAAACGAACAATCCAGAAGTGATCAAGAAATCTAAAACCACTTTTCATTGGCTCGATTCTAATCGAATTTCACTAGCAATTCACCAAAAGCGAGCAAACCGAAGTTATCATGGAATCAAAAACCACTTTTCATTGGCTCGATTCCAATCGAATTAGACTAGCAATTTGCCAGACACAAACAAACCCGAAGTTGCCATGAAATCAAAAACCACTTTTCATTGGCTTGATTCCAATCGAATTAGACTAGCAATACACAAAAACGAACAAAACTGTAGTTGCCATGAAATCAAAATCCACTTTTCACTGGCTCGATTCCAAACAAATTAGACTAGCAATTCGCCAAAAACAAACAAAATCGAAGTTACAATGAAATCAAATGCCACTTTTCATCGCCTCGATTCCAATTGAGTTGGACTAGCAATTCGTCAAAAACGAACAAACCCGAAGTTATGATGAAATCAAAAACCACTTTCCATTGGCTCGATTCCAATCAAATTAGACTAGCAGTTCGCCAAAAATTGAAAAAACCCGAAGTGATCATGAAATTAAAAACCACTTTTCAGTGGCTCGATTCCAATCGAATTAGACTAGCAATTCGCCAAAAACGTACAAACCCGAAGTGATCATGAAATCAAAAACCACTTTTCATTGTCTCGATTCCAATCGAATTAGACTAGCAATTCGCCAAACACGAAAAATCCCAAAGTTATCATGAAATCAAAAACCACTTTTCATTGGCTCGATTCCAATCGAATTAGACTAGCAATTCACGAAAAACGAACAATCCAGAAGTGAACATGAAATCAAAAACCACTCATCATTGGCTCGATTCTAACCGAATTTGACTAGCAATTCACCAAAAGCGAACAAATCCGAAGTTATCATGGAATCAAAAACCACTTTTCGTTGGCTCGATTCCAATCGAATTGGACTAGCAATTAACCAGAAATGAACAAACCCGAAGTTACCTTGAAATCAAAAACCACTTTTCATTGGCTTGATTCCAATCGAACTAGACTAGCAATACGGAAAAACAAACAAACCCATAGTTGTCATGAAATCCAAAACCACTTTTCATTGGCTCGATTCCAATCGAATTAGACTAGCAACTCGCCAAAAACGAACAATCCAGAAATGATCATGAAATCTAAAACCACTTTTCATTGGCTCGATTCTAATCGAATTTGACTAGCAATTCACCCAAAGCGAACAGATTGAAGTTATCATGGAATCAAAAACCACTTTTCATTGGGTCGATTCCAATCGAATTAGACTAGCAATTCGCCAGACACAAACAAACCCGAAGTTGCCATGAAATCAAAAACAACTTTTCATTGGCCCGATTCCAATCGAATAAGACTGGCAATACGCAAAAACGAACAAAACTGTAGTTATCAGGAAATCAAACTCCACTTTTCACAGGCTCGATTCCAAATGAATTACACTAGCAATTCACCAAAAACAGACAAAATAGAAGTTATAATGAAATCAAATGCCACTTTTTATTGCCTCGATTCCAATTGAGTTAGACTAGCAATTCGTAAAAAACGAACAAACCCGAAGTTATGATGAAATCAAAAACCACTTTTCATTGGCTCGATTCCAATCAAATTAGACAAGCAGTTCGCCAAAAAATGAAAAAACCCGAAGTGATCATGAAATTAAAAACCACTTTTCATTGGCCCGATTCCAATCAAATTAGACTAGCAGTTTGCCAAAAACGAACAAACCCGAAATTATCAAGAAATCAAAAACCACTTTTCATTGGCTCGATTCCAATCAAATTAGACTAGCAATTCGCCAAAAAAGAACAAACCCGAAATTATCAGGAAACCAAAAACCACTTTTCATTGGCTCAATTCCAATCGAATTAGACTAACAATTCACCAAGAATGAACAAACCCAAAATTATCATGAAATCAAAAACCACTTTTCATTGGCCCGATTCCAATCGAATTAGACTAGCAATACGCAAAAACGAACAAAACTGTAGTTATCATGAAATTAAACTCCACTTTTCACTGGCTCGATTCCAAATGAATTACACTAGCAATTAAAAACAAATAAAATAGAAGTTATAATGAAATCAAATGCCACTTTTCATTGCCTCGATTCCAATTGAGTTAGACTAGCAATTCGTCAAAAACGAACAAACCCGAAGTTATGATGAAATCAAAAATCACTTTTCATTGGCTCGATTCCAATCAAATTAGACAAGCAGTTCGCCAAAAAATGAAAAAACCCGAAGTGATCATGAAATTAAAAACCACTTTTCATTGGCTTGATTCCAATCGAATTAGACTAGCAATTCGCCAAAAACGAACAAACCCGAAGTTATCATGAAATCAAAAACTACTTTTCATTGGCTCGATTCCAATCGAACTAGACTAGCAATTTGCCAAAAATGAACAAACCCGGAGTTTTCATGAAATTAAAAACCACTTTTCATTGGCTTGATTCCAATCGAATTAGACTAGCAATTCGCCAAAAACGAACAAACCCGAAGTTATCATGAAATCAAAAACTACTTTTCATTGGCTCGATTCCAATCGAATTAGACTAGTAGTTCGCCAAAAACGTACAAACCCGAAGTTATCATGAAATCAAAAACCAATTATCATTGGCTCGATTCCAATCAAGTTAGACTTGCAATTCACGAAGAACGAGCAAACCCGAAGTTATCATGAAATCAAAAACCACTTTTCATTGGCTAGATTCCAATCGAACTAGACTAGCAATTTGCCAAAAATGAACAAACCTGAAGTTATCCAGAAATCAAAAACCCCTTTTCATTGGCTCAATTCCAATCGAATTAGACTAACAATTCGCCAAGAATGAACAAACCCGAAGTTAACATGAAATCAAAAACTACTTTTCAGTGGCACGATTCTAATCGAATTAGACAAGCAATTCACCAAATACGAACAGACCCGAGGTTAACACGAAATTAAAACCCAGATTTCGTTGGCTCAATTCCAATCGAATTAGATTAGCTACTCGCCAAAAATGAACAAATTCGAAGTGATCATGAAATCAAAAACCACTCTTCATTTGCTCGATTCCAATCGAATTAGACTAGCAATTCGCGAAAAATGAACAAATCCAAAGTTATCATGAAATCAAAAACCACTTTTAATTTGCAAGATTCCAATCGAGTTATACTAGTAATTGGCCAAAAATGAACAAACCCGAAGTTATCATGAAATCAAAAACCACTATTCATTGACTCGATTCCAATCAAATTAGACTAGCGATTCGCCATTATCAGGAAATCAAAAATCACTTTTCATTGGCCCCATTCCAATCGAATTAGACTAGCAATTCACCAAAAATGAACAAACCCGAAGTTATCTGGAAATCAAAAATCACTTGTCATTTGCTCGATTCCAATCGAACTAGAATAGCAATTCACCACTATAAGGAAATCAAAAATCACTTTTCATTGGCTCCATTCCAATCGAATTAGACTAGCAATTCCCCAAAAATGAACAAACCCAAAGTTATCATGAAATCAAAAACCACTTTTCATTTGCTCGATTCCAATCGAACTAGAATGGCAATTCGCCAAAAATGAACAAACCCAAAGTTATCATGAAATCAAAAACCACTTTCATTGGCTTGATTCCAATTAAATTTGACTAGCAATTCACCAAAAATGAACAAACCCGAAATTATCATGAAATCAAAAACCACTTTCCATTGGCTCGATTCCAATTGATTTAGACTAGCAATTCGCCAAAAATGAAAAAAACCGAAGTGATCATGAAATCAAAAACCACTTTTCATTGGCTCGATTCCAGTTGAATTAGACTAGCTATTCACTAAAAACGAGCAAACATGAAGTTATCCGCAAATCAAAAACCACTTTTCATTGGCTCGATTCGATCGAGTTAGACTAGCAAATCGCCAAAAAAGAACAAACCCGAAGTTATCATGAAATCAAAAACCACTTTTCATTGGCTCGATTTGAGTCGAATTAGACTAGCAATTCACAAAAAATGAACAAACCCGAAGTTACCATGAAATCGAAAACCACTTTTCAATGGCTCGATTCCAATCAAATTAGACTAGCAATTCGCCAAAAATGAACAATCCAGAAGTGATCATGAAATCAAAAACAACTTTTCATTGGCTCGATTCTAATCGAATTTGACTAGCAATTCACCAAAAGCGAACAAAACCGAAGTTATCATGGAATCAATAACCACTTTTCATTGGCTTGATTCCGATCGAGTTAGACTAGTAATTCGTCAAAAAAGAACAAACCTGGAGTTATCATGAAATCAAAAACCACTTTTCATTGGCTCGATTTGAGTCGAATTAGACTAGCAATTCACCAAAAACGAACAAACCCGAAGTTACCATGAAATCAAAAACCACTTTTCAATGGCTCGATTCCAATCGAATTAGACTAGCAATTCGCCAAAAATGAACAATCCAGAAGTGATCATGAAATCTAAAGCCACTTTTCATTGGCTCGATTCTAATCGAATTTGACTAGCAATTCACCAAAAGCGAACAAAACCGAAGTTATCATGGAATCAAAGACCACTTTTCATTGGTTCAATTCCAATCGAATTCGACTATTAATTCGCCAGAAACGAACAAACGCGAAGTTACCATGAAATCAAAAATCACTTTTCATTGGCTCGATTCCAATCGAATTAGACAAGCAATACACAAAAATGAACAAACCTGTAGTTATCATGAAACCAAAATCCACTTTTCATTGGCTCGATTCCAAACGAATTAGACTAGCAATTCACCAAAAACAAAGAAAATCGAAGTTATGATGAGATCAAATGCCACTTTTCATTGGCTCGATTCCAATTGAGTTAGACTAGAAATTCGTAAAAAACGAACAAACCTGACGTTATGACGAAATCAAAAATCATTTTTCATTGGCTCGATTCCAATCAAATTAGACTAGCCGTTCGCCAAAAAATGAAAAAACCCAAAGTGATCATGAAATCAAAAATCACTTTTCATTGACTCGATTCCAATCGAATTAGACTAGCAATTTGCCATAAACGAACAAATATAAAGTTATCATCAAATTGAAAACCACTTTTCATTGGCTTGATTCCAATCGAGTTAGACTAGCAATTCTCTAAAAATGAACAGACTCGAAGTTATCATGAAATCAAAAACCACTTTTCATTGGCTCGATTCAAATGGAATCAGACTAGCAATTCGCCATTATCAGGAAATCAAAAACCACTTTTCATTGGCTCCATTCCACTCGAATTAGACTAGCAATTCGCCAAAAATGAACAAACCGAAAGTTATCAGGAAATCAAAACCACTTTTCATTGGTCCAATTTCAATCGAATTAGACTAGCAATTCGCCAAGAACGAACAAACCCGAAATTATCAAGAAATCAAAATCCACTTTGCATTGGCTCGATTCCAATCGAATTAGACTAGCAATTCGCCAAAAACGAACAAACCCGAAATTATCAGGAAACCAAAAATCACTTTTCATTGGCTCCATTCCAATCGAACTAGACTAACAATTTACCAAGAATGAACAAACCCAAGATTCTCATGAAATCAAAAACCACTTTTCATTGGCTCGATTCCAATCGAATTAGACTAGTAATTTGCCAAAAATGAACAAACCCGAAGTTATCATGAAATCAAAAACCATTTTTTATTGGCTCGATTCCAATCGAATTTGACTAGTAATTCACCAAAAACGTTCAAACCCGAAGTTATCAAGAAATCAAAGACCAATTTTCATTGGCTCGATTCCAATCGAGTTAGACTAGCAATTCGCCAAAAATGAAAAAACCCGAGGTGATCATGAAATCAAAAACCACTTTTCATTGACTCGATGCTAATTGAATTAGATAAGCAATTCACCAAAAATGAACAAACCCGAAGTTATCTTGAAATCAAAAACCACTTTAATTGGCTCGATTCCAATCGAATTAGACTAGAATTTTGTCAAAAATGAACAAACCCGAAGTTATCAGAAAATCAAAAACCACTTTTCATTGGCCCAATTCAAATCAAATTAGACTAGTAATTCGTGAAGAACGAACAAACCCAAAGTTATCAAGAAATCAAAAACCACTTTTCATTGGCTCGATTCCAATCGAACTAGAGGAGCAATTCGCCAAAAATGAACAAACTCGAAATTATCAGGAAATCAAAAATCACTTTTCATTGGCTCAATTCCAATCGAATTAGACTAACAATTCGCCAAGTACGAACAAACCTGAAGTTAACATGAAATCAAAAACCACTTTTCAGTGGCACGATTCCATTCGAATTAGACTAGCAATTCACCAAAAACGAACAAACCCGAGGTTATCACGAAATTAAATCCCAGATTTCATTGGCTCGATTCCAATCGAATTAAACTAGCAACACCCCAAAAATTAACAAACCCGAAAATATCATGATATCAAAAATCAATTTTCATTGGCTTGATTCCAATCAAATTAGATTAGAAATTCGCCAAAAATGAACAAACCCGAAATTATCAGGAAATCAAAAACTACTTTTCATTTGCTCAATTCCAATCGAATTAGACTAAAAATTCGCCAAGAACAAACAAATTCAAAGTTATCATGAAATCAAAAACCACTTTTCATTGGCTCGATTCCAATCGAATTACACTTGCAATTCGCCAAAAACAAACAAACCCAAAGTTATCATGAAAACAAAGACCACTTTTCATTCTCTCGATTCCAATCGAACTAGAATAGCAATTCGCCAAAAACGAACAAACCCAAAGTTATCATGAAATCAAAAACCACTTTTCATTGGCTCGATTCCAATTGAATTAGACTAGCAATTCACCAAAATGAACAAACCCGAAGTTATCATGAAATCAAAAACCACTTTTCATTGGCTCGATTCCAATCGAATTAGACTAGCAATTCGCCAAAAATGAGAAAGCCCGAAGTGATCATGAAATCAAAAATCACTTTTCATTGGCTCGATCCCAATCGAATTAGACTAGCAATTCGCCAAAAATGAACAAGCATGAAGTTATCATCAAATCAAAAACCACTTTTCATTGGCTCGATTCCAATCGAGTTAGACTAGCAATTCGCCACAAACGAACAAACCCGAAGTTATCATCAAATCAAAAACCACTTTTCATTGGCTCGATTCCAATCGAATTAGACTAGCAATTTGAAAAAAAACGAACAAACCCGAAGTTATCATCAAATCAAAAACCACTTTTCATTGGCTCGATTCCAATCGAATTAGACTAGCAATTTGGCAAAAAATGAACAAACCAGAAGTTATCATGAAATCAAAAACCACTTTTCAATGGCTTGATTCCAATCGAATTACACTAGCAATTCGCCAAAAGCGAACAAACCTGAAGTTATCTTGTAATCAAAAACAACTTTTCATTAGCTCGATCCCAATCGAGTTAGACTAACAATTCGCCAAGAACGAACAAACCCAAAGTTATCATGAAATCAAAAACCACTTTTCATTGGCTCGATTCCAATTAAATTTGACCAGCAATTCGCCAAAAATGAACAAACCCGAAGTTATCATGAAATCAAAAACCACTTTTCATTGGCTCGATTCCAATCGAATTAGACTAGCATTTCGCCAAAAATGAGAAAGCCCGAAGTGATCATGAAATCAAAAATCACTTTTCATTGGCTCTATTCCAATCGAATTAGACTAGCAATTCAAAAATGAACAAGCTTGAAATTATCATCAAATCAAAAACCACTTTTCATTGGCTTGATTCTAATCGAATTAGACTAGCAATTCGCCAAAAGCGAACAAACCCGAAGTTATCAGGTAATCAAAAACCACTTTTCATTGGCTCGATTCCAATCAAATTAGACTAGCAATTCGGCAAAAATGAACAAACCAGAAGTTATCATGAAATCAAAAACCACTTTTCATTGGCTCGATTCCAATCGAATTAGACTAGCAATTCGCCAAAAGCGAACAAACCCGAAGTTATCAGGTAATCAAAAACCACTTTTCATTGGCTCGATTCCAATCGAATTAGACTAGCAATTCGCCAAAAGCGAACAAACCCGAAGTTATCTTGTAATCAAAAATCACTTTTCATTGGCCCGATTCCAATCGAATTAGATAAGCAATTCGCCAAAAATGAACAAACCCAAAGTTATCGTGAAATCAAAAACCACTTTTCACTGGCTCGATACCAATCGAATTAGACTAGTAATACGTAAAAACGAACAAACCCGTAGTTATCATGAAATCAAAAACCAGTTTTCACTGGCTCAATTCCAATCGAATTAGACTAGCAATTCGCCAAAAACGAACAAAAATGAAGTTATCATGAAATCAAATTCCACTTCTCCTTGGCTCGATTTCAATTGAGTTAGACTAGCAATTCGCTAAAAACGAACAATTTCGAAATCATCATGAAATCAAAAATCACTTTTCATTGGCTCGATTCCAATCGAATTAGACAAGCAATTAGCCAAAAATGATCAAACCGAAGTGATCATGAAATCGAGAACCAGTTGTCATTGGCTCGATTCCAATCAAATAAGAGTAGCAGTTCGCCAAAAACGAACAAACCCGAAGTTACCATGAAATCAAAAGCCACTTTTCATTGCCTTGATTCCAATCGAATTAGACTAGCAATTCGCCAAAAATGAACAAACCCGAAGTTCTCATGAAATCAAAAACCACTTTTCATTGGCTCGATTCCAACCGAATTAGACTAGTAATTCACCAAAAAAGAACAAACCCAAAGTTATCTTGAAATCAAAAATCACTTTTCATTGGCTCTATTCCAATCGAATGAGACTAGCAACTCGCAAAAACGAACAAACCCGAAGTTATCGTGAAATCAAAAAGTAATTTTCATTGGCTCGATTCCAATCAAATTATACTAGCAATTCGCCAAAAATGAACAAACCCGAAGCTATCACGAAATCAAAAACCACTTTTCATTGGCTTGATACCAATCGAATTAGACTAGCAATTCGCCAACAGTGAACAAACTCGAAGTTATCATAAAATCAAAAATCACTTTTCATTGGCCCGATTCCGATCGAATTACACTAGCAATTCGCCAAAAATGAACAAACCCGAAGTTATCATGAAATTAAAAACTACTTTTCATTGGCTCGTTTCCAATCAAACTAAACTAGCAATACGCCAAAACGAACAAACCCGTAGTTATCATGAAATCAAAAACAACTTCTCATTGGCTCGATTCCAATCGAATTAGACTAGAAGTTCGCCAAAAACGAACAAACCAAAAGTGATCATGAAATCAAAAACAACTTTTCATTAGCTCGATTCCAATCGAATTTGACTAGCAATTCGCCAAAAGCGAACAAAACCAAAGTTATCATGAAATCTAAAACCACTTTTCATTGGCTCGATTCCATTCGAATTAGACTAGCAATTCGCTAGAAACGAACAAACCCAAAGCTATCATGAAATCAAAAACCATGTTTCATTGGCTAGATTCCAATCGAATTAGACTTGCAATACGTAAAAATGAACAAACCTGTAGTTATCAGCAAATCAAAAACCACTTTTCACTGGCTCGATTCCAATCGAATTAGACTAGCAATTCTCCAAAAATAAACAAAATCGAAGTTATAATGAAATCAACTGCCACTTTTCATTGGCTGAATTCCAATCTAATTAGACTAGCAATTTGCCAAAAACGAACAAGCCCGAAGTTCTCATGAAATCAGAAACCACTTTTCATTGGCTCGATTCCAATCGAATTAGACTAGTAATTCACCAAAAACGAACAAACCCAAATTTATCTTGAAATCAAAAACCACTTTTAATTGGCTCTATTCAAATTGAATTAGTCTAGCAACTCGCAAAAACGAACAAACTCGAAGCTATCGTGAAATCAAAAAGTACTTTTCATTTGCTCGATTCCAATCTAATTAGACAAAAAAATCGGCAAAAAATGAACAAACGCGAAGCTATCATGAAATCAAAAACCACTTTTCATTGGCTTGATTCTAATCGAATTACACTAGCAATTCGCCAAAAGCGAACAAACCCGAAGTTATCAGGTAATCAAAAACCACTTTTCGTTGGCTCGATTCCAATCGAATTAGACTAGCAATTCGCCAAAAATGAACAAACCAGATGTGATCATGAAATCAAAAACCACTTTTCGTTGGCTCGATTCCAATCGAATTTGACTAGCAATTTGCCAAAATCAAACAAAATCGAAGTATTCATGAAATCAAAAACCACTTTTAATTGGCTTGATTCCAATCGAATTAGACTAGCAATTCCCCAGAAACAAACAAACCCGAAGTTATCATGAAATCAAAAGCCACTTTTCATTTGCTCGATTCCAATCGAATTGGACTACGAATTCGCCAAAAATGAACAAACATGAAGTTATCATCAAATCAAAAACCACTTTTCATTGGCACGATTCCAATCAAATTAGACTAGCAATTCGCCAAAAATGAACAATCCCGAAGTTATCATGAAGTCAAAAACCACTTTTCACTGGCTCGATTCGAATCGAATTAGACAAACAATTTGCCTAAAACAAACAAAATCGAAGTTATAATGAAATCAAATGCCACTTTTCATTGACTCGATTCCAGTTGAGTTAGACTAGCAATTCGTCCAAAACGAACAAACCCGAAGTTATGATGAAATCAAAAATCACTTTTCATTAGCCCGATTCCAATCGAATTAGACTAGCAATGAGCTAAAAATGAACAAATCCAAAGTGATCATGAAATCAAAAACCACTTTTCGTTGACTCAATTCCAATCGAATAAGACCAGCAATTTGCCAAAAATGAGCAAACTCGAAGTTATCATGAAATCAAAAACCACTTTTCCTTGGATCGATTCCAATTGAATAAGACTAGCAATTCGCCAAAAATGAACAAACCCGAAGTTATCATGAAATCAAAAATCACTTTTCATTGGCTCGATTCCAATCGAATTAGACTAGTAATTCACAAAAAATGAACAAACCGAAAGTTATTTTGAAATCAAAAATCACTTTTCATTGGCTTGATTCCAATCGAATTAGACTAGCAACTCGCAAAAAGAACAAACCCAAAGTTATCATGAAATCAAAAATGACTTTTCATTAGCTCGTTTCCAATCGAATTAGACTAGCAATTCGCCTAAAACAAACAAACCCATAGTTATCATGAAATCAAAAACCAATTTTCACTGGCTCGATTCTAATCGAATTAGACTAGCAATTCGCCAAAAACAAACAAAATCGAAGTTATAATGAAATCAACTACCACTTTTCATTGGCTCGATTCCAATTGAGATAGACTAAAAATTCGCCAAAAATGAACAAACCCGAAGTTATCATGAAATCAAAAACCACTTTTCATTGGCTCGATTCCAATCGAATTGGACTAGTAATTCGCCAAAAATGAACAAACATGAAGTTATCATCAAATCAAAAGCCACTTTTCATTGGCACGATTCCAGTTGAAATAGACTAGCAATTCGCCAAAAATGAACAATCGTGAAATTATCATGAAATCAAAAACAACTTTTCACTGGCTCGATTCCAATCGAATTAGACTAACAATTAGCCAAAAACAAACAAAACTCGATTCCAATCGAATTGGACTAGTAATTCACCAAAAATGAACAAACATGAAGTTATCATCAAATCAAAAACCACTTTTCATTGGCCCGATTCCAATCGAATTAGACTGGCAATGAGCTAAAAACGAACAAATCAAATGATCATGAAATCAAAAACCACTTTTCATTGACTCAATTCCAATCAAATAAGACTAGCAATTCGCCAAAAATGAGCAAACCCGAAGTTATCATAAAATCAAAAACCACTTTTCCTTGGCTCGATTCCAATCGATTTAAACTAGCAATTCGCCAAAAATGAACAAACCTGAAGTTATCATGAAATCAGAACCCACTTTTCGTTGGCTCGATTCCAATCGAGTTAGACTAGTAATTTGCAAAAAAATGAACAATCCGAAAGTTATTTTGAAGTCAAAAACCACTTTTCATTGGCTTGATTCGAATCGAATTAGACTAGCAACTCGCAAAAAGAACAAACCCGAAGTTATCGTGCAATCAAAAATCACTTTTGATTGGCTCGATTCCAATCGAATTAGACTAGCAACTCGCAAAAAGAACAAACCCGAAGTTATCGTGCAATCAAAAATCACTTTTGATTGGCTCGATTCCAATCGAATTAGACTAGCAATTCACCAAAAACAAACAAACCCATAGTTATCATAAAATCAAAAATCACTTTTCACTAGCTCGATTCTAATCGAATTAGACTATCAATTCGCCAAAAGTGAACAAACCCGAAGTTATCTTGAAATTAAAAACCACTTTTCATTGGCTCGATTCCAAGCGAAATAGACTAACAATTCGCCAAAAACAAACAAACCCGAAGTTATCATGAAATCAAAAATCACTTTTCATTGGCTCGATTCCAATCGAATTAGACTAGAAATTCGCTAAAAATGAACAAAGCCAAAACTATCAGGAAATCAAAAACCACTTTTCATTGGCCCAATTCCAATCGAATTAGACTAGCAATTAACCAAGAACAAACAAACCCACAGTTATCACGAATCAAAAACTACTTTTCATTGGCTTGATTCCAATCGAATTAGACTAGAAATTCGCCAAAAATGAGCATACTCGAAATTATCAGGAAGTCAAAAATCACTTTTCATTGGCTCAATTCCAATCGAATTAGACTAACAATTCGCCAAGAACGAACAAACCCGACGTTATCATGAAATCAAAAACCACTTTTTATTGGCTCGATTCCAATCGAATTAGTCTAGGAATTCGCCAAAAATTAGCAAACCTGAGGTTATCACGAAATGGAAAGCCAAATTTCATTGTCTCGATTCTAATCGAATTGCACTAGCAACTAGCCAAAAATGAACAAACCCGAAGCTATAATGTAATTAGAAACCACTTTTCACTTGCTCGATTCCAATCAAATTAGACTAGCTATTCGTCAAAAGGAACAAAGCCGAAGTTATCATATAATCAAAAACCACTTTTCACTGGCTCGATTCCAATCGAATTAGACTAGCAATTTGCCAAAAATGAACAAATCCGAAGTGATCATGAAATCAAAAACCACTCTTCATTTGCTCTATTCCAATCGAATTAGACTAGCAATTCGTGAAAAATGAACAAATCCAAAGTTATCATGAAATCAAAAACCACTTTCATTTGCTCAATTCCAATCAAGTTAGACTAGCAATTCGCCAAAAACAAACAGACCCGAAGTTATCAAGAAATCAAAAACCACTATTCAGTGACTCAATTCCAATCGAATTAGACTCGCAATTCGCCATTATCAGGAAATCAAAAATTACTTTTCATCGGCGCCATTCCAATCGAATTAGACTAGCAATTCACCAAAAATGAACAAACCCGAAGTTATCAAGAAATCAAAAACAACTTTTCATTGGCCAAATTTCAATCGAATTAGACTAGCAATTCGTCAAGAACGAACAAACCTGAAGTTATCATGAAATCATAAACCACTTTTCATTGGCTCGATTCCAATCGAATTAGACTAGCAATTCGTCAAAAATGAACAAACTCGAAATTGTCAGGAAACCAAAAACCACTTTTCATTGGCTCAATTCCAATCGAATCAGACTAACAATTCGCCAAGAACGAACAAACCCGAAGTTATCATGAAATCAAAAACCACTTTTCATTGGCTCAAATCCAATCGAATTAGACTAACAATTCACCAAGAATGAACAAACCTGAAGTTATCATGAAATCAAAAACCAGATTTCATTTGCTCGATTCCAGTCGAATTAGACTAGCAATTCGCCAAAAACGAACAAACCCGAGGTTTTCATGAAATCAAAAACTAGATTTCATTGGCTCGATTCCAATCAAATTAGACTAGCAATTCGCCAAAAATCAACAAATCCGAAGTTATCTTGAAATCGCAAACCACTTTTCACTGGCTCGATTCCAATCGAGATAGAATAGCAATTCGCCAAAAAGGAACAACCCCGAAGTTATCATGAAATCAAAATCCACTTTTCATTGGCTCGATTGCAATCGAATTAGACTAGCAATTCGCCAAAAGCGAACAAACTCGAAGTTATCATGTAATCAAAAACCACTTTTCATTGGCTCGATTCCAATCGAATTAGACTAGCAATTCGCAAAAACTGAACAAACAAGAAGTTATCATGAAATCAAAAACCACTTTTCATTGGCTCGATTCCAATCGAGTTGACTAGCAATATGAAAAAATGAACAAACCCGAAGTTATCGTAAAATCAAAAACCAGTTTTCGCTGGCTCGATTCCAATCGAATTAGAGTAACAATTCGCCAAAAACTAACAAAATCGAAGTTATCATGAAATCAAATTCCACTTCTCGTTGGCGTGATTCCAATTGAGTTAGACTAGCAATTCGCCTAAAATGAACAAACCCGAAGTCATCATGAAATCAAAAATCACTTTTCATTGCCTCGATTCCAATCGAATTAGACTAGCAATTAGCCAAAAACGAACAAACCCGAAGTGATCATGAAATCAAAAACCAGATTTTATTGTCTCGATTCCAATCGAATTGGGCTAGCAACTCGCCAAAAATGAGCAAACTCAAAGTTATCATGCAATCAGAAACCACTTTTCACTGGCTCGATTCCAATCGAATAAGACTAGCAATTCACCAAAAATGAACAAACCCGAAGTTATCATGAAATCAAAGATCACTTTTCATTGGCTCGATTCCAATCGAACTAGAGTAGCAGTTTGCCAAAAACGAACAAACCCGAAGTTATATGAAATCAAAAACCACTTTTCATTGGCTCGATTCCAATCAAACTAGACCAGAAATTCGACAAAAATGAACAAACCCGAAGTTATCATGAAATCAAAAACTTCTTTTCATTTGCTCGGTTCCAATCGAATTAGACTAGCAATTCGCCAAAAGCGAACAAACTCGAAATTATCAGGAAATAAAAAATCCCTTATCATTGGCTCAATTCCTATTGAATTAGACTAACAATTCGCCAAGAACGAACAAACCTGAAGTTATCATGAAATCTAAACAACTTTTCATTGGCTCGATTCCAATCGAATTAGACTAGCAATTCGTTAAAAATGAGCAAACCCGAGGTTATCACGAAATCAAAAACCAAATTTTACTGTCTCGATTCCAATCGAATTGGACTAGCAACTTGCTAAAAATGAACAAACCAGAAGTTATCATGTAATCAGAAACCACTTTTCGCTAGCTCGATTCCAATCGAATTAGACTAGCAATTCGCCAAAAAGGAACAAATCCGAAGTTATCATATAATCAAAAACCACTTTTCACTGGCTCCATTCCAATCGAATTAGAAAAGGAATTGCTAAAAATGAACAAATCTGAAGTGATCAAGAAATCAAAAACCACCCTTCATTTGCTAGATTCCAATCGAATTAGACTAGCAATTCGTGAAAAACGAACAAAACCAAAGTTATCTTGGAATAAAAAACCACTTTTCATTTGCTCGATTCCAATGGAATTTGACTAGTGATTCGTCAAAAACGAAAAAATCCAAAGTTATCATTAAATCAAAAACCACTTTTCATTGGCTCGATTCTAATCGAATTAGATTAGCAATGTACCAAAAACGAACAAACCCGAAGTTACCATATAATCAAAAACCACTTTTTATTTGCTTGATTCCAATGGAGTTAGACTAGCAATTCGTCAAAAACGAACAAACTCGAAATTATCAGGAAATCAAAAATCACTTTTCATTGGCTCAATTCCAATCGAATTAGACTAACAATTCGCCAAGAACGAACAAACCGAAGTTATCATGAAATCAAAAACCAGATTTCATTGGCTCGATTCCAATCGAATTAAACTAGCAATTCTTCAAAAATGAACAAATGCGAAGTTATCAGGAAATCAAAACTCCCTTTTCATTGGCTCGATTCCAATCGAATTAGACTAGTAATTCGCCAAAAACTAACAAACCCGAAGTTATCATGAAATCGAAATACACTTTTCATTGGCTCGATTCCAATCGAAATAGACTAGCAATTCACCAAAAATGAACAAACCTAAAGTTATCATGAAATCAAAAACCTGCTTTCATTAGCTCGATTCCAATCGAACTAGACTAGCAGTTCGCCAAAAACAAACAAACCTAAAGTTATCGTGGAATCAAAAACCACTTTTCATTGGTTCAATTCCAATCGAATTAGACTAGTAATTCGCCAAAAACTAACAAACCCGAAGTTATCGTGTAATCAAAAACCACTTTTCATTGGTTCAATTCCAATCGAATTAGACTAGTAATTCGCCAAAAACTAACAAACCCGAAGTTATCGTGTAATCAAAAACCACTTTTCATTGGTTCAATTCCAATCGAATTAGACTAGTAATTCGCCAAAAACTAACAAACCCGAAGTTATCGTGTAATCAAAAACCACTTTTCATTGGTTCAATTCCAATCGAATTAGACTAGTAATTCGCCAAAAACTAACAAACCCGAAGTTATCGTGTAATCAAAAACCACTTTTCATTGGTTCAATTCCAATCGAATTAGACTAGTAATTCGCCAAAAACTAACAAACCCGAAGTTATCGTGTAATCAAAAACCACTTTTCATTGGTTCAATTCCAATCGAATTAGACTAGTAATTCGCCAAAAACTAACAAACCCGAAGTTATCGTGTAATCAAAAACCACTTTTCATTGGCTCGATTCCAATCGAACTAGACTAGCAGTTCGCCAAAAACAAACAAACCCGAAGTTATATGAAATCAAAAACCACTTTTCATTGGCTCGATTCCAATCAAACTAGACCAGAAATTCGCCAAAAATGAACAAACCCGAAGTTATCATGAAATCAAAAAGTACTTTTCATTGGCTCGGTTCCAATCGAATTAGACTAGCAATTCGCCAAAAACGAACAAACTCGAAATTATCAGGAAATAAAAAATCCCTTATCATTGGCTCAATTCCAATTGAATTAGACTAACAATTCGCCAAGAACGAACAAACCCGAAGTTATCATGAAATCTAAACAACTTTTTATTGGCTCGATTCCAATCGAATTAGACTAGCAATTCGTTAAAAATGAGCAAACCCGAGGTTATCACGAAATCAAAAACCAGATTTTATTGTCTTGATTCCAATCGAATTGGACTAGCAACTCGCCAAAAATGAACAAACCCGAAGTTATCATGTAATCAGAAGCCACTTTTCATTGGCTCAATTCCAATCGAATTACACTAGCAATTCGCCAAAAAGGAACAAATCCGAAGTTATCATATAATCAAAAATTACTTTTTACTGGCTCAATTCCAATTGAATTAGACAAGCAATTCGCAGAAAATGAACAAATCCGAAGTGATCATGAAATAAAAAATCACTCTTCATTTGCTCGATTCCAATCGAATTAGACTAGCAATTAGCCAAAAATGAACAAATCCAAAGATAATATGAAATCAAAAACCACTTTTCATTTACTCGATTCCAATCGAATTAGACTAGCAATTCGCCAAAAATGAACGAACCCTAAGTTATCATTAAATCAAAAACCACTTTTCATTGGCTCGATTCTAATCGAACTAGACTAGCAATTTGCCAAAAATGAACAAACCCGAAGTTATCATGAAATCAAAAACCACTTTTCGTTGGCTTGGTACCAATCGAATTAGACTAGCAATTCACCATAAATGAACAAACTCGAAGTTTTCATGAAATCAAAAACCACTTTTCATTTGCTCGATTCCAATCGAATTAGACCAGCAATTCGCCAAAAATGAACAAATCCGAAGATATTATGAAATCAAAATCCACTTTTCATTTGCTCGATTCCAATCGAATTAGACTAGCAATTCGCCAAAAATGAACAAATCCGAAGATATTATGAAATCAAAATCCACTTTTCATTTGCTCGATTCCAATCGAATTAGACTAGCAATTCGCCAAAAATGAACGAACCCTAAGTTATCATTAAATCAAAAACCACTTTTCATTAGCTCGAATCTAATCGAACTAGACTAGCAATTCCCCAAAATTGAACAAATCAAAAACCACTTTTCGATGGCTTGATACCAATCGAATTAGACTAGCACTTCACCAAAAATGAACAAACTCGAAGTTTTCATGAAATCAAAAACCACTTTTCATTGGCTCGATTCCAATCAAATTAGACTAGCCATTCGCCAAAAATGAACAAACATGAAGTTGTCATGAAATCGAAAACTACATTTCATTGGCTCGATTCCAATCGAATTAGACTGTCAATTCGCCAAAAATGAAAAAACCCGATGTCATCATGAAATCAAAAACCACTTTTCATTGGCTCTATTCCAATCAAGTTAGACTAGCAATTCGCCAAAAAGGAACAAA
>NW_019248598.1:81601-90096 GCF_002742605.1 Olea europaea var. sylvestris | reverse complement strand
AAAAACGAACAAACCCGAAGTTATCATGAAATCAAAAATCACTTTTCATTGGCTCGATTCCAATCGAATTAGACTAGCAATTCGGCAAAAAAGAAAAAACCCGAAGTTATCATGAAATCAAAAATCACTTTTCATTGGCTCGAATCCAATCGAATTAGACTAGCAATTCGCCAAACATGAAAAAACCTGAAGTGATCATGAAATCAAAACTACTTTTCATTGGCTCGATTCCAATCGAATTAGACTAGCAATTCGCCAAAAACAAACAAATCCGAAATTATCATGAAATCAAAAACCACTTTTCACTGGCTCGATTCCAATCGACTTAGACTAGCAATTCGCCAAAAATGAAAAACCCGAAATTATCGTTTAATCAAAAACCACTTTTCATTAGCTCCATTCAAATCGAATAAGACTAGTAATTCGCCAAAAATGAGCAAATCCGAAGTTATCATGAAATCAAAAACCACTTTTCATTGGCTCGATTCCAATCAAATTGGACTAGCAATTCGCCAAAAACGGGCAAACCCAAAGTTATCATGAAATTAAAAATCACTTTTCACTGGATCGATTCCAATCAAGTTAGACTAGTGATTCGCCAAAAATGAAAAAACCCGAAGTTATCATGAAATCGAAAACCACTTTTCATTGGCTCGATTCCAATCGAACTAGACTACCAATTCGCAAAAACGATCAAAAACGATGTTATCATGAAATCAAAAATCACTTTTCATTGGCTCGATTCCAATCGAACTAGACTACCAATTCGCAAAAACGATCAAAAACGATGTTATCATGAAATCAAAAATCACTTTTCATTGGCTCGATTCCAATCGAACTAGACTACCAATTCGCAAAAACGATCAAAAACGATGTTATCATGAAATCAAAAATCACTTTTCATTGGCTCGATTCCAATCGAACTAGACTACCAATTCGCAAAAACGATCAAAAACGATGTTATCATGAAATCAAAAATCACTTTTCATTGGCTCGATTCCAATCGAACTAGACTACCAATTCGCAAAAACGATCAAAAACGATGTTATCATGAAATCAAAAATCACTTTTCATTGGCTCGATTCCAATCGAACTAGACTACCAATTCGCAAAAACGATCAAAAACGATGTTATCATGAAATCAAAAATCACTTTTCATTGGCTCGATTCCAATCGAACTAGACTACCAATTCGCAAAAACGATCAAAAACGATGTTATCATGAAATCAAAAATCACTTTTCATTGGCTCGATTCCAATCGAACTAGACTACCAATTCGCAAAAACGATCAAAAACGATGTTATCATGAAATCAAAAATCACTTTTCATTGGCTCGATTCCAATCGAACTAGACTACCAATTCGCAAAAACGATCAAAAACGATGTTATCATGAAATCAAAAATCACTTTTCATTGGCTCGATTCCAATCGAACTAGACTACCAATTCGCAAAAACGATCAAAAACGATGTTATCATGAAATCAAAAATCACTTTTCATTGGCTCGATTCCAATCGAACTAGACTACCAATTCGCAAAAACGATCAAAAACGATGTTATCATGAAATCAAAAATCACTTTTCATTGGCTCGATTCCAATCGAACTAGACTACCAATTCGCAAAAACGATCAAAAACGATGTTATCATGAAATCAAAAATCACTTTTCATTGGCTCGATTCCAATCGAACTAGACTACCAATTCGCAAAAACGATCAAAAACGATGTTATCATGAAATCAAAAATCACTTTTCATTGGCTCGATTCCAATCGAACTAGACTACCAATTCGCAAAAACGATCAAAAACGATGTTATCATGAAATCAAAAATCACTTTTCATTGGCTCGATTCCAATCGAACTAGACTACCAATTCGCAAAAACGATCAAAAACGATGTTATCATGAAATCAAAAATCACTTTTCATTGGCTCGATTCCAATCGAACTAGACTACCAATTCGCAAAAACGATCAAAAACGATGTTATCATGAAATCAAAAATCACTTTTCATTGGCTCGATTCCAATCGAACTAGACTACCAATTCGCAAAAACGATCAAAAACGATGTTATCATGAAATCAAAAATCACTTTTCATTGGCTCGATTCCAATCGAACTAGACTACCAATTCGCAAAAACGATCAAAAACGATGTTATCATGAAATCAAAAATCACTTTTCATTGGCTCGATTCCAATCGAACTAGACTACCAATTCGCAAAAACGATCAAAAACGATGTTATCATGAAATCAAAAATCACTTTTCATTGGCTCGATTCCAATCGAACTAGACTACCAATTCGCAAAAACGATCAAAAACGATGTTATCATGAAATCAAAAATCACTTTTCATTGGCTCGATTCCAATCGAACTAGACTACCAATTCGCAAAAACGATCAAAAACGATGTTATCATGAAATCAAAAATCACTTTTCATTGGCTCGATTCCAATCGAACTAGACTACCAATTCGCAAAAACGATCAAAAACGATGTTATCATGAAATCAAAAATCACTTTTCATTGGCTCGATTCCAATCGAACTAGACTACCAATTCGCAAAAACGATCAAAAACGATGTTATCATGAAATCAAAAATCACTTTTCATTGGCTCGATTCCAATCGAACTAGACTACCAATTCGCAAAAACGATCAAAAACGATGTTATCATGAAATCAAAAATCACTTTTCATTGGCTCGATTCCAATCGAACTAGACTACCAATTCGCAAAAACGATCAAAAACGATGTTATCATGAAATCAAAAATCACTTTTCATTGGCTCGATTCCAATCGAACTAGACTACCAATTCGCAAAAACGATCAAAAACGATGTTATCATGAAATCAAAAATCACTTTTCATTGGCTCGATTCCAATCGAACTAGACTACCAATTCGCAAAAACGATCAAAAACGATGTTATCATGAAATCAAAAATCACTTTTCATTGGCTCGATTCCAATCGAACTAGACTACCAATTCGCAAAAACGATCAAAAACGATGTTATCATGAAATCAAAAATCACTTTTCATTGGATCGATTCCAATCGAATTAGACTATCAATTCGTAAAAACGAACAAATCCGAAGATATCATGAAATCAAATACCACTTTTCGTTAGCTCGATTCTGTTCGAATTAGTCTAGTAATTCGCTAAAAATGAACAAACCCGAAGGTATCATGATATCAAAAACAACTTTTCTTTGGCTCGATTCCAATCGAGTTAGACTAACAATTCGCCAAAAATGAACAAACCCAAAGTTATCATGAAATCAAAGACCACTTTTCGTTGGCTCGATTCCAGTCGAATTAGACTCGCAATTCGCAAAAACGAACAAATCCGAAGCTATCGTGAAATCAAAAACCAATTTTCATTGGATCGATTCCAATGGAATTGGCCTATAAATTTGCCAAAAATGAGCAAACCCAAAGTTATCTTGAAATCAAAAACCACTTTTCATTGGCTCGATTCCAATCGAATTAGACTAGCAATTCGCAAAAATGAACAAACCTGAAGTTATCATGAAATCAAAAACCACTTTTCGTTGGCTCGATTCCAATTAAATTAATCTAGCAATTCGCCAAAAAGGAACAAACCCAAATGTATCATGATATCAAAACCACTTATCTTTGGCTCGATTCCAATCGAGTTAGACTAGCAATTCGCCAAAACCGAACAAACTCGAAGTTATCATGACATCAAAAACCACTTTTCATTGGCTCGATTCCAACGGAATTGGACTAGAAATTCACCAAAAATGAACAAACCCAAAGTTATCTTGAAATCAAAAACCACTTTTCATTGGCTCGATTCCAACGGAATTAGACTAGAAATTCACCAAAAATGAGCAAACCCAAAGTTATCTTGAAATCAAAAACCACTTTTCATTGGCTCGATTCCAACGGAATTAGACTAGAAATTCACCAAAAATGAGCAAACCCAAAGTTATCTTGAAATCAAAAACCACTTTTCATTGGCTCGATTCCAACGGAATTAGACTAGAAATTCACCAAAAATGAGCAAACCCAAAGTTATCTTGAAATCAAAAACCACTTTTCATTGGCTCGATTCCAACGGAATTAGACTAGAAATTCACCAAAAATGAGCAAACCCAAAGTTATCTTGAAATCAAAAACCACTTTTCATTGGCTCGATTCCAACGGAATTAGACTAGAAATTCACCAAAAATGAGCAAACCCAAAGTTATCTTGAAATCAAAAACCACTTTTCATTGGCTCGATTCCAACGGAATTAGACTAGAAATTCACCAAAAATGAGCAAACCCAAAGTTATCTTGAAATCAAAAACCACTTTTCATTGGCTCGATTCCAACGGAATTAGACTAGAAATTCACCAAAAATGAGCAAACCCAAAGTTATCTTGAAATCAAAAACCACTTTTCATTGGCTCGATTCCAATCGAATTAGACGAGCAATTCGCAAAAACGAACAAATCTGAAGTCATCATGAAATCAAAAACCAATTTTCGTCGGATCGATTCCAATGGGATTGGACTAGATATTCGCCAAAAATGAACAAACCCAAAGTTGTCTTGAAATCGAAAACCACTTTTCATTGGCCCGATTCCGATCGAATTAGACTAGCAATTCAAAAAAACGAACAAATCGAAAGTTATAATGAATTCAAAAACCACTTTTCATTGGATTGATTCCAATCAAATTGGACAAGTAATTTACCAAAAACGAACAAACCAGAAGTGATCATGAAGTCAAAAACCACTTTTCATTGGCACAATGCCAATAGAATTAGACTAGCAATTCGTAAAAAATGAACAAACCCGAAGTTATCTTGAAATCAAAAACCACTTTTCATTGGCTTGATTCCAATCGAACTAGACTACCAATTCGCAAAAACGATCAAACACGAAGTTATCATGAAATCAAAAACCACTTTCCATTGGCTCGATTCCAATCGAATTGGACTGTCAATTCGCCAAAAATGAATAAATCCGAAGTTATCATGAAATCAAAAACCACGTTTCATTGGCTTGATTCCAATCGAATTAGACTAGCAATTCGCCAAAAAAGAACAAACCCGAAGTTATCATGAAACCAAAAACCACTTTTCATTGGCTCGATTCAAATCGAATTAGACCAACAATTCGCAAAAAAGAACAAACCCGAAGTTATCATGAAATCAAAAACCACTTTTCATTGGATCGATTCCAATGGAATTAGACTAGAAATTCACCAAAAACAAACAAACACAAAGTTATCTTGAAATTAAAAACTACTTTTCATTGGCTCGATTCTAATCAAATTAGACTATCAATTTGTAAAAACGAACAAACCCGAAGGTATCATGAAATCAAATACCACTTTTCGTTAGCTCGATTCCGGTCAAGTTAGACTAACAATTCGCCAAAAGCAAACAAACCTGAAGTTATCATGAAATCAAAAACCACCTTCATTGGCTCGATTCCAATCGGATTGGACCAGCGATTTGCCAAAAATGAACAACCCCGAAGTTATCAGGAAATCAAAAACCACTTTTCATTGGCTCCATTCCAATCAAATTAGACTTGCAATTCGCAAAAAATGAACAAACCCAAAGTTATTAGGAAATTAAAAACCACTTTTCACTGGCCCAATTTCAATTGAATTAGACTAGCAATTAGACCAGAACGAACAAACCTGAAGTTATCATGAAATCAAAAACCTTTTTTCATTGGCTCGATTCCATTCGAATTAGACTCTCAATTCACCAAACATGAACAAACCCGAAATTATTAGGAAATCAAGACCAACTTTTCAATTGCTCAATTCCAATTGAATTGGACAACCAATTCGCCAAAAGGAACAAACCCGAAGTTATCATGAAATCAAAACCCACATTTTATTGGCTCGATTCCAATCGAATTAGACTAGCAATTCGCCAAAAATGAACAAACCCGAGGTTATCACGAAATCAAAAACTAGATTTCATTGGATCGATTCCAATCAAATTAAACTAGCAACTCGCCAAAAATGAACAAACCAGAAGTTATCATATAATCTAAAACCACTTTTCACTGGCTCAATTCTATTCAAATTAGACTTGCAATTCGCCAAAAAGGAACAATCCCGAAGTTATCATATAATCAAACACCACTTTTCACTGGCTCGATTCCAATCGAATTCGACAAGTAATTCACCAAAAATGAACATATTCGAAGTGATCACGAAATCAAAAGCCACTTTTCATTTGCTCGATTCCAATCAAATTAGACTAGCAATTCGTCAAAAATGAACATGCCCAAAGTTGTCATGAAATCAAAAATAACTTTTCATTGGCTCGATTCCAATCGAATTAGACTAGCAATTAATCAAAAGCGAACAAACCCAAAATTATCATGAAATCAAAAACCACATTTCATTGGCTCGATTCCAATCGAGTTAGACTAGGAATTCGCAAAAAATGAAAAACCCGAAGTGATCAGGAAATCAAAAACCACTCTTCATTGGCTCGATTCCAATCGAATTAGACTAGCAATTGGCCAAAAAGGAACAAACCTGAAGTTATTAGGAAACTAAAAACCACTTTTCTTTGGCTCCATTCCAATTGAATTAGACTAGCAATTTGCCAAGAACGAACAAACCCGAATTTATCATGAAATCAAACCACTTTTCATTGGTTCCAGAACGAACAAACCTGAAGTTATCATGTAATCAAAAACCACTTTTCTTTGGCTCCATTCCAATTGAATTAGACTAGCAATTCGCCAAAAAAGAACAAACTCGAAGTTATCATGAAACCAAAAACCACTTTTCTTTGGCTCCATTCCAATTGAATTAGACTAGCAATTCGCCAAAAAAGAACAAACTCGAAGTTATCATGAAACCAAAAACCACTTTTCTTTGGCTCCATTCCAATTGAATTAGACTAGCAATTCGCCAAAAAAGAACAAACTCGAAGTTATCATGAAACCAAAAACCACTTTTCTTTGGCTCCATTCCAATTGAATTAGACTAGCAATTCGCCAAAAAAGAACAAACTCGAAGTTATCATGAAACCAAAAACCACTTTTCTTTGGCTCCATTCCAATTGAATTAGACTAGCAATTCGCCAAAAAAGAACAAACTCGAAGTTATCATGAAACCAAAAACCACTTTTCTTTGGCTCCATTCCAATTGAATTAGACTAGCAATTCGCCAAAAAAGAACAAACTCGAAGTTATCATGAAACCAAAAACCACTTTTCTTTGGCTCCATTCCAATTGAATTAGACTAGCAATTCGCCAAAAAAGAACAAACTCGAAGTTATCATGAAACCAAAAACCACTTTTCTTTGGCTCCATTCCAATTGAATTAGACTAGCAATTCGCCAAAAAAGAACAAACTCGAAGTTATCATGAAACCAAAAACCACTTTTCTTTGGCTCCATTCCAATTGAATTAGACTAGCAATTCGCCAAAAAAGAACAAACTCGAAGTTATCATGAAACCAAAAACCACTTTTCTTTGGCTCCATTCCAATTGAATTAGACTAGCAATTCGCCAAAAAAGAACAAACTCGAAGTTATCATGAAACCAAAAACCACTTTTCTTTGGCTCCATTCCAATTGAATTAGACTAGCAATTCGCCAAAAAAGAACAAACTCGAAGTTATCATGAAACCAAAAACCACTTTTCTTTGGCTCCATTCCAATTGAATTAGACTAGCAATTCGCCAAAAAAGAACAAACTCGAAGTTATCATGAAACCAAAAACCACTTTTCTTTGGCTCCATTCCAATTGAATTAGACTAGCAATTCGCCAAAAAAGAACAAACTCGAAGTTATCATGAAACCAAAAACCACTTTTCTTTGGCTCCATTCCAATTGAATTAGACTAGCAATTCGCCAAAAAAGAACAAACTCGAAGTTATCATGAAACCAAAAACCACTTTTCTTTGGCTCCATTCCAATTGAATTAGACTAGCAATTCGCCAAAAAAGAACAAACTCGAAGTTATCATGAAACCAAAAACCACTTTTCTTTGGCTCCATTCCAATTGAATTAGACTAGCAATTCGCCAAAAAAGAACAAACTCGAAGTTATCATGAAACCAAAAACCACTTTTCTTTGGCTCCATTCCAATTGAATTAGACTAGCAATTCGCCAAAAAAGAACAAACTCGAAGTTATCATGAAACCAAAAACCACTTTTCTTTGGCTCCATTCCAATTGAATTAGACTAGCAATTTGCCGAAAACGAGCAAACCCGAGGTTATCACGAAATCAAAAACCACATTTCATTGGCTCTATTCCAATCGCATTAGACTAGCAATTCGCCAAAAATGAACAAACCCGAAGTTATCAGGAAATCAAAAACCACTTTTCATTGGCTCGATTCCACTCGAATTAGACTAGCAATTCACCAAAAATGAACAAACCCAAAGTTATCAAGAAATCAAAAACCACTTTTTCATTGGATCGACTCCAATCGAATTAGACTAGCAATTAGCCAATAACGAACAAACCCAAAATTATCAGGAAATCAAAAACCCCTTTTCATTGGCAC
>NW_019248598.1:55906-71879 GCF_002742605.1 Olea europaea var. sylvestris | reverse complement strand
TACCAATTCACCAAAAGCGAACAAACCCAAAGTTATCATGTAATCAAAAACAACTTTTCATTGGCTCGATTCCAATCAAATTACACTAGCAATTCGCCAAAATCGAACAAATTAGAATTTATCATGAAATCAAAAACCACTTTTCATTGGCTCGATTCCAATCGAATTAGACTAGCAATACGAAAAAATGAACAAACCCGTAGTTATAGTAAGATCAAAAACCAGTTTTCGCTGGCTCGATTCCAACCGAATTAGACTAACAATTCGCTAAAAACGAACAAACTCGAGTTCTCATGAAATCAAAAATCGCTTTTCATTGGCTCGATTCCAATCGAATTAGACTAGTAATTCACCAAAAATGAACAAACCCAAAATTATCTTGAAACCAAAAACCACTTTTCATTGGCTCTATTACAGTCGAGTTAGACTAGCAACTTGCAAAAACGAACAAACCCGAAGTTATCGTGAAATCAAAAAGTACTTTTCATTTGCTCGATTCCAATCTAATTAGACAAACAATTCGGCAAAAAATGAACAAAACCGAAGTTATCATGAAATTAAAAATCACTTTTCATTGGCTCGATTCTAATCAAATTAGACTAACGATTCGCCAAAGCGAGCAAACCCGAAGTTATCATGTAATCAAAAACCACTTTTCATTGGCTCGATTCCAATCGAATTAGACTAGCAATTCGTCAAAAACGAACAAATCCAAAGTTATCGTGAAATCAAAAACTACTTTTCATTGGCTCGATTCCAATCGAATTACAATAGTAACACGTAAAAACGAACAAACCCGTAGTTATCATGAAATCAAAATCCAGTTTTCACTGGCTCGATTCCAATCGAATTAGACTAGCAATTCGCCAAAAACGAACAAAATTGAAGTTACCATAAAATCAAATTCCACTTCTCATTGGCTCGATTTCAATTGAGTTAGACTAGCAATTCGCCAAAAACGAACAAACTCGAAGTCATCATGAAATCAAAAATCACTTTTCATTGGCTCGATTCCAATCGAATTAGACTAGCAATTGGCCAAAAATGATCAAACCGAAGTGATAATGAAATCAAGAACCAGTTGTCATTGGCTTGATTCCAATCACATAAGACTAGCCGTTGGCCAAAAACGAACAAACCCGAAGTTACCATGAAATAAAAAACCACTTTTCATTGGCTCGATTCCAATCAACTTAGACTACCAATTCGCCAAAAGCGAACAGACCCGAAGTTCTCATGAAATCAAAAACCACTTTTCATTGGCTCAAATCTAATCGAATTAGACTAACAATTCACCAAGAACGAACCAACCCGAAGTTATCAAGAAATCAAAAAAAAAATTTCATTTGCTCGATTCCAATCGAATTAGACTAGCAATTCGCTAAAAATGAGCAAACCCGAGGTTATCACAAAATCAAAAACCAGATTTCATTGGCTCGATTCCAATCGAATTAGACAAGCAAATCGCCAAAAATGAACAAATCCGAAGTTATCTTGAAATCGCAAACCACTTTTCATTAGCTCGATTCCAATCGAGATAGAGTAGCGATTTGCCAAAAAGGAACAAACCCGAAGTTACCATGAAATCAAAAATCACTTTTCATTGGCTCGATTGCAGTCGAATTAGACTAGCAATTCGCCAAAAGCGAACAAACTCAAAGTTATCATGTAATCAAAAACAACTTTTCATTGGCTCGATTGCAATCGAATTAGACTAGCAATTCGCCAAAACCGAACAAGTTAGAAGTTATCATGAAATCAAAAACCACTTTTCATTGGCTCGATTCCAATCGAATGAGACTAGCAATACGAAAAAATGTACAAACCCGTAGTTATAGTAAAATCAAAAACCAGTTTTCGCTGGCTCGATTCCAATCGAATTAGACTAACAATTCGCCAAAAACGAACAAAATCGAAGTTATCAACAAAATCAAATTCCACTTCTCATTGGGGCGATTCCAATTGAGTTAGACTAGCAATTCGCCAAAAATGAATAAACTTGAAGTCATCACGAAATAAAAAATTAATTTTCATTGGCTCGATTCCAATCGAATTAGACTAGTAATTAGCCAAAAACGAACAAACCCAAAGTGATCATGAAATTAAAAAGTACTTTTCAATTATCGATTCCAATCTAATTAGACAAACAATTCGGCAAAAAATGAACAAACCCGAAGTTATCATGAAATTAAAAATCACTTTTCATTGGCTCGATTCTAATCAAATTAGACTAACGATTCGCCAAAAGCGAGCAAACCCGAAGTTATCATGTAATCAAAAACCACTTTTCATTGGCTCGATTCCAATCGAATTGGACTAGCAATTCGCCAAAAATGAACAAATCCAAAGTTATCGTGAAATCAAAAACTACTTTTCATTGGCTCGATTCCAATCGAATTACACTAGCAATACGTAAAACGAACAAACCCGTAGTTATCATGAAATCAAAATCCAGTTTTCACTGGCTCGATTCCAATCGAATTAGACTAGCAATTCACCAAAAACGAACAAAATTGAAGTTATCATGAAATCAAATTCCACTTCTCATTGGCTCGATTTCAATTGAGTTAGACTAGCAATTCGCCAAAAACGAACAAACTCGAAGTCATCATGAAATCAAAAATCACTTTTCATTGGCTCGATTCCAATCGAATTAGACTAGCAATTGGCCAAAAATGATCAAATCGAAGTGATAATGAAATCAAGAACCAGTTGCCATTGGCTCAATTCCAATCACATAAGACTAGCAGTTGGCCAAAAACGAACAAACCCGAAGTTACCATGAAATCAAAAACCACTTTTCATTGGCTCGATTCCAATCGAATTAGACTAGCAATTCGCTAAAAACGAGCAAACTCGAGGTTATCACGAAATCAAAAACCAGATTTCATTGGCTCAATTCCAATCGAATTAGACTAGCAAATCGCCAAAAATGAACAAATCCGAAGTTATCTTGAAATCGCAAACCACTTTTCATTGGCTCGATTCCAATCGAATTAGACTAGCAATTCGCTAAAAACGAGCAAACTCGAGGTTATCACGAAATCAAAAACCAGATTTCATTGGCTCAATTCCAATCGAATTAGACTAGCAAATCGCCAAAAATGAACAAATCCGAAGTTATCTTGAAATCGCAAACCACTTTTCATTGGCTCGATTCCAATCGAGATAGAGTAGCGATTCGCCAAAAAGGAACAAACCCGAAGTTATCATAAAATCAAAAACCACTTCTCATTGGCTCTATTACAATCGTATTAGACTAGCAACTCGCAAAAAGGAACAAACCCGAATTTATCGTGAAATCTGAAAGTACTTTTCATTTGCTCGATTCCAATCTATTTAGACAAACAATTCGGTAAAAAATGAACAAACCTGAAGTTATCATGAAATCAAAAATCACTTTTCATTGGCTCGATTCTAATCAAATTAGACTAACGATTCGCCAAAATCGAACAAACCCGAAGTTATCACGTAATCAAAAACCACTTTTCATTGGCTCGATTCCAATCGAATTAGACTAGCAATTCGCCAAAACCGATCAAATCCAAAGTTATCGTGAAATCAAAAACTACTTTTCATTGGCTCGATTCCAATCGAATTACACTAGCAATACGTAAAAACGAACAAACCGGTAGTTATCATGAAATCAAAATCCAGTTTTCACTGGCTCGATTCCAATCGAATTAGACTAGCAATTCGCGAAAAACGAACAAAATTGAAGTTATCATGAAATCAAATTCCACTTCTCATTGGCTCGATTTCAATTGAGTTAGACTAGCAATTCGCCAAAAACGAACAAACTCGAAGTCATCATGAAATCAAAAATCACTTTTCATTGGCTCGATTCCAATCGAATTAGACTAGCAATTGGCCAAAAATGATCAAACCGAAGTGATAATGAAATCAAGAACCAGTTGCCATTGGCTCGATTCCAATCACATAAGACTAGCAGTTGGCCGAAAACGAACAAACCCGAAGTTACCATGAAATCAAAAACCACTTTTCATTGGCTCGATTCCAATCGACTTAGACTACCTATTCCACAAAAGCGAACAAACCCGAAGTTCTCATGAAATCAAAAACCACTTTTCATTGGCTCAAATCTAATCGAATTAGACTAACAATTCACCAGGAACGAACAAACCCGAAGTTTTCATGAAATCAAAAACCAGATTTCATTTGCTCGATTCCAATCGAATTGGACTAGCAATTCTCTAAAAACGAGCAAACCCGAGGTTATCACGAAATCAAAAACCAGATTTCATTGGCTCGATTCCAATCGAATTAGACTAGCAAATCTCCAAAAATGAACAAATCCGAAGTTATCTTGAAATCGCAAACCACTTTTCATTGGCTCGATTCCAGTCGAGATAGAGTAGCGATTCGCCAAAAAGGAACAAGCCCGAAGTTATCATAAAATCAAAAACCACTTTTCATTGGCTCTATTACAATCGAATTAGACTAGCAACTCGCAAAAAGGAACAAACCCGAATTTATCGTGAAATCAGAAAGTACTTTTCATTTGCTCGATTCCAATCTATTTAGACAAACAATTCGGCAAAAAATGAACAAACCCGAAGTTATCATGAAATCAAAAATCACTTTTCATTGGCTCGATTCCAATCAAATTAGACTAGCAGTTGGTCAAAAACGAACAAACCCGAAGATACCATGAAATCAAAAACCACTTTTCAGTTGAGTTAGACTAGCAATTGGCCAAAAATGATCAAACCGAAGTGATAATGAAATCAAGAACCAGTTGCCATTGGCTCGATTCCAATCAAATTAGACTAGCAGTTGGTCAAAAACGAACAAACCCGAAGATACCATGAAATCAAAAACCACTTTTCAGTTGAGTTAGACTAGCAATTGGCCAAAAATGATCAAACCGAAGTGATAATGAAATCAAGAACCAGTTGCCATTGGCTCGATTCCAATCACATAAGACTAGCAGTTGGCCAAAAACGAACAAACCCGAAGATACCATGAAATCAAAAACCACTTTTCAGTTGAGTTAGACTAGCAATTGGCCAAAAATGATCAAACTGAAGTGATAATGAAATCAAGAACCAGTTGTCATTGGCTCGATTCCAATCAAATAAGTCTAGCAGTTCTCCAAAAATGAACAACCCGAAGTTACCATGAAATCAAAAATCACTTTTCATTGGCTCGATTCCAATCGACTTAGACTACCAATTCGCCAACAGCGAACAAACCTGAAGTTCTCATGAAATCAAAAACCACTTTTCATTGGCTCTATTCCAATCGAATTAGACTAGCAACTCGCAAAAACGAACAAACCCGAAGTTATCGTGAAATCAAAAAGTACTTTTCATTGGCTTGATTCCAATCAAATTAGACTAGCAATTCGCCAAAAACGAACAAACCCGAAGCTATCACGAAATCAAAAATCACTTTTCATTGGATCGATTCCAATGGAATTGGACTAGAAATTCACCAAAAACAAACAAACCCAAAGTTATCTTGAAATTAAAAACTACTTTTCATTGGCTCGATTCCAATCGAATTAGACTATCAATTCGTAAAAATGTACAAACCCGAAGGTATCATGAAATTAAATACCACTTTTCGTTAGCTCGATTCCATTTGAATTAGTCTAGCAATTCGCCAAAAATGAACAAACCCAAAGGTATCATGATATCGAAAACCACTTTTCTTTGGCTCGATTCCAATTGAGTTAGACTAACAATTCGCCAAGAACGAACAAACTCGAAGTTATCATGAAATCAAAAACCACTTTTCATTGGCTCAAATCCAATCGAATTAGACTAACAATTCGCCAAGAACGAACAAACCCGAAGTTATCATGAAATCAAAAACCACTTTTCATTGGCTCAAATCTAATCGAATTAGACTAACAATTCCCCAAGAACGAACAAGCCTGAAGTTATCATGAAATCAAAAACCAGATTTCATTTGCTCGATTCCAATCGAATTAGACTTGCAATTCGCTAAAAACGAGCAAACCCGAGGTTATCACGAAATCAAAAACCAGATTTCATTGGCTCGATTCCAATCGAATTAGACTAGCAAATCGCCAAAAATGAACAAATCCGAAGTTATCTTGAAATCGCAAACCACTTTTCATTGGCTCAATTCAAATCGAGATAGAGTAGCGATTCGCCAAAAAGGAACAAACCCGAAGTTATCATGAAATCAAAAACCACTTTTCATTGGCTCGATTGCAGTCGAATTAGACTAGCAATTCGCCAAAAGCGAACAAACCCAAAGTGATCATGTAATCAAAAACAACTTTTCATTGGCTCGATTCCAATCGAATTAGACTAGCAATTCGCCAAAACCGAACAAATTAGAAGTTATCATGAAATCAAAAACCACTTTTCATTGGCTCGATTCCAATCGAATTAGACTAGCAATACGAGAAAATGAACAAACCCGTAGTTACAGTAAAATCAAAAATCAGTTTTCGCTGGCTCGATTCCAATCGAATTAGACTAACAATTCGCCAAAAACGAACAAAATCGAAGTTATCATCAAAATCAAATTCCACTTCTCATTGGCACGATTCCAATTGAGTTAGACTAGCAATTTGCCAAAAATGAACAAACCTGAAGTCATCATGAAATCAAAAATCAATTTTCATTGGCTCGATTCCAATCGAATTAGACTAGTAATTAGCCAAAAACGAACAAACCCGAAGTGATCATGAAATCAAAAACCAAATTTTATTGTCTCAATTCCAATCGAATTGGACTAGCAACTCGCCAAAAATGAACAAACTCAAAGTTATCATGCAATCAGAAACCACTTTTCACTGGCTCGATTCCAATCGAATAAGACTAGCAATTCGCCAAAAATGAACAGACCCGAAGTTATCATGAAATCAAAAATCACTTTTCATTGGCTCAATTCCAATCGAACTAGACTAGTAATTCGCCAAAAAGAACAAACCCGAAGTTATATGAAATCAAAAACCACTTTTCATTGGCTCGAATCCAATCGAACTGAACTAGAAATTCGCTAAAAACGAACAAATTCGAAGTTATCATGAAATCAAAAACTACTTTTCATTGGCTCGATTCTAATTTAATAAGACTAGCAATTTGACAAAAATGAACAAACTCAAAATTATCAGGAAATCAAAAATCACTTTTTATTGGCTCAATTCCAATCGAATTAGACTAACAATTCGCCATGAACCGAACAAATCCAAAGTTATCATGAAATCAAAAACCACTTTTCATTGGCTCGATTCCAATCAAATTAGATTAACAATTCGTCAAAAACGAGCAAACCCGAGGTTATCAGGAAATCAAAAACCAGATTTTACTGTCTTGATTCCAATCGAATTAGACTAGTAACTCGTCAAAAGTGAACAAACCAGAAGTTATTATGTAATCAGAAACCAATTTTCACTAGCTCGATTCCAATCGAATTAGACTAACAAATCGCCAAAAAGGAACAAATCCGAAGTTATCGTATAATCAAAAACCACTTTTCACTGGCTCAATTCCAATCGAATTAGACAAGCAATTGCTAAATCTGAAGTGACTATGAAATCAAAAACCACCCTTCATTTGCTAGATTCCAATCGAATTAGACTAGCAATTCGTGAAAAACGAACAAATCCAAAGTTATCATGAAGTAAAAAACCACTTTTCACTTGCTCGATTCCAACCAAATTTGACTAGCAATTCGTCAAAAACGAAAAAACCCAAAGTTATCATTAAATCAAAAACCACTTTTCATTGACTCGATTCTAATCGAATTAGATTAGCAATTCACCAAAAACGAACAAACCTGAAGTTACCAAGAAATCAAAAACCACTTTTCATTTGCTTGATTCCAATGGAGTTAGACAAGCAATTCGTCAAAAATGAACAAACTTGAAAATATTAGGAAATCAGAAATCACTTTTCATTGGCTCAATTCCAATCGAATTAGACTAACAATTCTCTAAGAACGAACAAACCGAAGTTATCATGAAATCAAAAACCAGATTTCATTGGCTCGATTCCAATCGAATTAGACTAGCAATTCGCCAAAAATGAACAAATCCGATGTTATCAGGAAATCAAAAATCACTCTTCATTGGCTCGATTCCAATCGAATTAGACTAGTAATTCGCCAAAAACGAACAAACCCGAAGTTATCATGAAATCGAAATACACTTTTCATTGGCTCGATTCCAATCGAAATAGACTGGCAATTCGCCAAAAATGAACAAATTCGAAGTTATCATGAAATCAAAAACCACTTTTCATTGGCTCGATTCCAATCGAATTAGACTAGTAATTCACCAAAAACGAACAAACCCGAAGTTATCGTGTAATCAAAAACCACTTTTTATTGGCTAAATTCCAATCTAAGTAGACTAGCAATTCGGCAAAAACGAACAAACCCGGAGTTATTATGAAATCAAAAACCAATTTTCATTGGCCCAATTCCAATCAAATTGGACTAGCAATTTGCCAAAAGTGAACAAACCCGAAGTTATCATTTAATCAGAAACCACTTTTCATTGGCTCGATTCCAATCGAATTAGACTAGCAATACGCAAAAACGAACAAACTCGTGGCTATCATGAAACAAAAACTAGTTTTCACTAGCTCGATTCCAATCGAATTAGACTAGCAATACGCAAAAACGAACAAACTCGTGGCTATCATGAAACAAAAACTAGTTTTCACTAGCTCGATTCCAATCGAATTAGACTAGCAATACGCAAAAACGAACAAACTCGTGGCTATCATGAAACAAAAACTAGTTTTCACTAGCTCGATTCCAATCGAATTAGACTAGCAATTTGCCAAAAATGAACGAAATCGAAGTTAACATGAAATCAAATTCCACTTCTCATTTGCTCGATTCCAATTGAGTTAGACCAGCAAATCGCCAAAAATGAACAAACTCGAAGTCTTCATGAAATCAAAAATCACTTTTCATTGGCTCGATTCCAATCGAACTAGACTAGCAATTAGCAAAAAACGAACAAACCCGAAGTGATCATGAAATCAAAAACCTGCTTTCATTGGCTCGATTCCAATCAAACAAGACTAGCAATTTGCCAAAAATGAACAAACCCGAAGTTATCAAGAAATCAAAAATCACTTTTCGTTGGCTCGATTCCAATTGAACTAGACTAGCAGTTCGCCAAAAACGAACAAACCCGAAGTTATATGAAATCAAAAACCACTTTTCATTGGCTCGATTCCAATCAAACTAGACCAAAAATTCGCCAAAAATGAACAAACCCGAAGTTATCATTAAATCAAAAACTACTTTTCATTGGCTCGAGTCCAATAGAATTAGACTAGCAATTCACCAAAAACGAACAAACTCGAAATTATCAGGAAATCAAAAATCACTTTTCATTGGCTCAACTCCAATCAAACTAGACTAACAATTCGCCAAGAACGAACAACCCGAAGTTATCATGAAATCTAAACAACTTTTCATTGGCTTGATTCCGATCGAATTAGACAAGCAATTCGTTAAAAATGAGCAAACCCGAGGTTATCACGAAATCAAAAACCAGATTTTATTGTCTCGATTCCAATCGAATTGGACTAGCAACTCGCCAAAAATGAAAAAAACCCGAAGTTATCATGAAATCAAAAACCACTAAGTTTTCATGAAATCAAAAACTACTTTTCATTGGCTCGATTCTAATCGAATTAGACTAGCAATTCACCAAAAACGAACAAACCCGAAGTTATCATGAAATAAAAAATCTGTTTTTATTGGCTCGATTTCAATCGACTTAGACTAGCAATTTGCCAAAAAGGAACAAACCCGAAGTGATCATGAAATCAAAAACCACTAAGTTTTCATGAAATCAAAAACTACTTTTCATTGGCTCGATTCTAATCGAATTAGACTAGCAATTCACCAAAAACGAACAAACCCGAAGTTATCATGAAATAAAAAATCTGTTTTTATTGGCTCGATTTCAATCGACTTAGACTAGCAATTTGCCAAAAAGGAACAAACCCGAAGTGATCATGAAATCAAAAACCACTAAGTTTTCATGAAATCAAAAACTACTTTTCATTGGCTCGATTCTAATCGAATTAGACTAGCAATTCACCAAAAACGAACAAACCCGAAGTTATCATGAAATAAAAAATCTGTTTTTATTGGCTCGATTTCAATCGACTTAGACTAGCAATTTGCCAAAAAGGAACAAACCCGAAGTGATCATGAAATCAAAAACCACTATTCATTGGCTCGACTCCAATCCCGTTAGACTACCAATTCGCCAACACAGAACAAACCCGAAGTTATCATGAAATAAAAAATCTGTTTTTATTGGCTCGATTTCAATCGACTTAGACTAGCAATTCGCCAAAAAGGAACAAACCCGAGGTTATCACGAAATAAAAAAGCACTTTTCATTTGCTCGATTCCAATCGTATAAGACTAGCAACTCACCAAAAATGAACAAACCTGAAGTTATCAGGAAATCAAAAGCCACTTTTTCATTGGCTCGATACCAATTGAATTAGACTAGCAATTCACCAATAACGAAGAAACCTGAAATTATCAAGAAATCAAAAGCCACTTTTCATAGGCTCCATTCCAATCGAATTAGACTAATAATTCACGAAGAACGAACAAACCCGAAGTTATCATGAAATCAAAAACAACTTTTCATTGGCTGGATTCCAATCGAATTAGACCAGCAATTCGCCAAAAATGAACAAACCCGAGCTTATCACAAAATCAAAGACCCCATTTCATTAGCTCGATTCCAATCGAATTAGACTAGCAATTCGCCAAAAACGAACAAACCCAAAGTCATCATGTAATCAAAAACCACTTTTCACTAGCTCGATTTCAATCGAATTAGCAATTCGCCAAAAATGAACAAACTCGAAATTATCGTGAAATCTGAGACCACATTTCGTTGGCTCGATTCCACGCGAATTAGACTAGCAATACGCCAAAAAGGAACAAACCCGAAGTTATCATATAATCAAAAACCACTTTTCACTGGCTCGATTCCAGTCAAATTAGACAAGAAATACCCCAAAAAAGAACAAATTCGAAGTGGCTATGAAATTCAAAACCACTTTTCATTTGCTCGATTCCAATCAAATTAGACTAGCAATTCGTAAAAGAGGGACAAATCCAAAGTTATCATGAAATCAAAAACTACTTTTCACTGGCTCGATTCCAATTGAATTAGACAATCAATTCGCCAAAAACGAACAAGCCCAAAGTTATCATGAAATCAAAAACCACTTTTCATTTGATCGATTCCAATGGAGTTAGACTAGCAATTCGCAAAAAATGAACAAACCCGAAGTTATCGTGAAATCAAAAATCACTTTTCATTGGCTCGATTCCAATCGAATTAGACTAGCAATTCACCAAAAAGGAAAAAACCCCAGTTATCATGAAATCGAAAGTCACAATTCATGTGCTCGATTCCAATCGAATTAGACTAGCAATTCGCCCAACATGAAAAAACCTGAAGTGATCGTGAAATCAAAAACCACTTTTCATTGGCTCGATTCCAATCGAATTTGACTAGTAATTTGCCAAAAATGAACAAAACATGAAGTTATCATCAAATCAAAAATCACTTTTCATTAGCTCGATTCCAATCAAATTAGCTAGCAATTCGCCAAAAACAGACAAACCCGAAGTTATCATGATATCAAAAACAACTTTTCTTTGGCTCGATTCCAATCGAGTTAGACTAGCAATTCGCCAAAAATGAAGAAACTCGACGTTATCATGAAATCAAAAACCACTTTTCACGGCTTGATTCCAATCGAATTAGACAAGCAATTCGCCAAAAACGAAAAAACCAGAAGTGATCATGAAATCAAAAACCACTTTTCATTTGATCGATTCCAATGGAGTTAGACTAGCAATTCGCCAAAAACGAAAAAACCAGAAGTGATCATGAAATCAAAAGCCACTTTTCATTGGCACGATTCCAATCGAATTAGACTAGTAATTCGCCAAAAATGAACAAACATGAAGTTATCATCAAATCAAAAACCACTTTTCATTGGCACGATTCCAATCGAATTAGACAAGCAATTCGCCAAAAATGAACAATACTGAAGTTATAATGAAATCAAAAACCACTTTTCACTGGATCGATTCCAATCGAATTAGACTAGCAATTCACTAAAAATGAAAAAATCCTAAGTTATCATGAAATCGAAAACTACTTTTCATTGGCTCGATTCCAATCGAATTAGACTAGCAATTCGCGAAAAATGAACAAACCCGAAATTATCATGAAATCAAAAACCACTTTTCACTGGCTCGATTCCAATCGACTTAGACTAGCAATTCGCCAAAAACGAACAAACCCGAAATTATCGTTAAATCAAAAACCACTTTTCATTAGCTCGATTCAAATCGAATTAGACTAGCAATTCGCCAAAAATGAACAAATCCGAAGTTATCATGAAATCGAAAACCACTTTTCATTGCCTCCATTCCAATCGAATTAGACTAGCAATTCGCCAAAAACGGACAAACCCGAAGTTATCATGAAATTAAAAATCACTTTTCACTGGATCGATTCCAATCAAGTTAGACTAGCAATTCACCAAAAAATGAAAAAACCCAAAGTTATCATGAAATAAAAAATCACTTTTCAATGGCTCGATTCCAATCGAATTAGGCTAGCAATTCGTCAAAAATGAACAATCTCGAAGTGATCAAGAAATCAAAAATCACTTTTCATTAGCTTGATTCCAATCAAACTAGACTAGCAATTCCCCAAAAGCGAACAAAATTGAAGTTATCATCAAATCGAAAACCACTTTTCATTGGCTCAATCCCAATCGAATTAGACTAGCAATTCGCTAAAAATGAACAAACTCGAAGTTATCATGAAACGTAAACTACTTTTCGTTGGATCGATTCCAATGGAATTGGACAGGAAATTCGCCACAAATGAACAAACCCAAAGTTATCTTAAAATAAAAAAACCACTTTTCATTGGCTCGATTCCAATCGACTTAGACTAGCAATTCGCCAAAAACGAAGAAACCCGAAGTTATCATGAAATCAAAAACCACTTTTCACGGCTTGATTCCAATCAAATTAGACAAGCAATTTGCCAAAAACGAACAAACCAGAAGTGATCATGAAATAAAAAACCACTTTTCATTGGCTCGATTCCAATCGAATTAGACTAGCAATTGGTCTAAAATGAACAAGCCCGAAACTATCATGAAATCGAAAATCACATTTCATTGGCTCGATTCCAATCGAATTAGACTAGCAATTCGCTAAAAATTAATAAGCTCGAAGTTATCATAGAATCAAAAACCACTTTTTACTGGCTCGATTACAATCGAATTAGACTAGCAATTCGCCAAAACTGAACAAACCCGAAGGTATCATGAAATCAAAAATCACTTTTCATTAGCTCGATTCCTATCGAATTAGCTAGCAATTCGCCAAAAACGGAGAAACCCAAAGTTATCATGACATCAAAAACCACTTTTCTTTGGCTCGATTCCAATCGAGTTAGACTAGCAATTCGCCAAAAACGAAGAAACTCGAAGTTATCATGAAATCAAAAACCACTTTTCACAGCTTGATTCCAATCGAATTAGAGAAGCAATTCCCCAAAAACGATCAAACTAGAAGTGATCATGAAATCAAAAACCACTTTTCATTAGCTCGATTCCAATCGAATTAGACTAGCAATTGGTCTAAAATGAACAAACCCGAAATTATCATGAAATTGAAAACCACATTTCATTGGCTCGATTCCAATCGAATTAGACTAGCAATTTGCCAAAAATTAATAAACCCGAAGTTATCATGAAATCAAAAACCACTTTTCACTGGCTCGTTTCCAATCAAATTAGACTTGCAATTTGCCAAAAATGAACAAACCCGAAGTGATCATGAAATCAAAAACTACTTTTCATTGGCTCGATTCCATTAAAACAATACTAGCAATTCGCCAAAAATGAACAAACCCAAAGTTATCATGAAATCAAAAACCACGTTTCGTTGGCTTGATACCAATCGAATTAGACTAGCAATTCACCAAAAATGAACAAACTCGAAGTTTTCATGAAACCAAAAATCACTTTTCATTGGCTCGATTCCAATCAAATTAGACTAGCTATTAGCCAAAAATGAACAAACATGAAGTTGTCATGAAATTGAAAACAACATTACATTGGCTCGATTCCAATTGAATTAGACTGTCAATTCGCCAAAAACGAACAAACCCGAAGTCATCATGAAATCAAAAATCTGTTTTCATCGGCTCGATTTCAATCGAATTAGTCTAGCAATTCGCCATAAAAGCCACTTTTCATTGGCTCGAATGGAATCTAAAACAACATTTCATTGGCTCGATTCCAATTGAATTAGACTAGCAATACTCCAAAAAAGGGATATCATGTAATCAGAAACGACTTTTCACTTGCTCGATTCCAATCGAATTAGACATGCAATTCTCCAAAAAAGAACAAATACGAAGTGATCATGAAACCAAAAACCAGTTTTCATTGGATCGATTCCAATGGAATTGAACTAGAAATTCGCCATAAACGAACAAACCTAAAGTTATCCTGAAATCAAAAACCACTTTTCGTTGGCTCGATTCCAATCGAATTAGACTAACAATTTGCAAAAATGAACGAACCCGAAGTTATCATGAAATCAAAAACCACTTTTCGTTGGCTCGATTCCAATCGAATTAGACTAACAATTCGCAAAAATGAATGAACTTGAAGTTATCATGAAATAAAAATCCACTTTTCATTGGCTCGATTCCAATCGAATTAGACTATCAATTTGCAAAAACGAACGAACCCGAAATTATCATAAAATCAAAATCCACATTTCATTGGCTCGATTCCAATCTATTTAAACTAGCAAATCGCCAAAAATGAACAAACCTGAAGTTATCATGGAATCAAAAACCACTTTTCTTTGGCTCGATTCCAAATGAATAAGACTAGCAATTTGCCAAAAAGGAGCAAGCCCGAAGTGTTCATGAAATCAAAAAACACTTTTCATTGGCTCGATTCCAATCGAATTAAACTAGTAATTCGTCAAAAATGAACAAACCCGAAGTTATCATGAAATCAAAAACCACTTTTCACAGGCTCAATTCCAGTCGAGTTAGACTAGCAATTCCCCAAAAACGAACAAACCCCAAGTTATCATGAAATCAAAAATCACCTTTCACTGGCTCGATTCCAATCGAATTAGACTAGCAATTCGCCAAAAATGAACAAACCCGAAGTGATCATGAAATAAAAAACCACTTTTCATTGACTCGATTCCAATCAAATTAGACTAGCAATTCGCCAAAAGCGAACAAAACCGAAGTTATCATGAAATCAAAAACCACATTTCGTTGGCTCGATCCCAATCAAATTAGACTAGCAATTTGCCAAAATTGAACAAACTTGAAATTATGATGAAATCAAAAACCACTTTTGTTGGATCGATTCCAATGGAATTGGACTAGAAATTAACTAAAAACGAACAAATCCAAAGGTATCTTGAAATCAAAAACCACATTTCATTTGCTCGATTCCAATCGAATTAGACTAGCAATTCGCAAAAACGAACAAACCCGATGTTATCATGAAATCAAAAACCACTTTTTATTGGCTCGATTCCAATCGAATTAGTCTAGCAATTCGCCAAAAATGAACAAACCCGAAGGTATCATGAAATCAAAAATCAATTTTCGTTGGCTCGATTCCAATCGAATTAGACTAGCAATTCGCCAAAAACAAACAAACCCGAAGTTATCATGAAATCAAAAGCCAATTTTCATTGGCTCGATTCCAATCGAACTAAACTACCAATTCGCCAAAAACGGACAAACCCGAAGTTATTAGGAAATCAAAAACCACTTTTCATTCGCTCAATTCCAATCGAATTAGACTAGCAATTTGCCAAGAACGAACAAACCCGAAGTTATCATGAAATAAAAAACCACTTTTCATTGGCTCGATTCCAATAGAATTAGACT
>NW_019248598.1:46174-47028 GCF_002742605.1 Olea europaea var. sylvestris | reverse complement strand
AGCAATTCGCCAAAAATGAACAAACCTAAAGTTATCATGAAATCAAAAGCCAATTTTCATTGGCTCGATTCCAATCGAGTTAGACTAGGAATCCGCAAAAAATGAAAAACTCGAAGTTATCATGAAATCAAAAACCACTCTTCATTAGCTCAATTCCAATCGAATTAGACTAGCAATTGGCCAAAAAGGAACAAACCTGAAGTTATTAAGAAACCAAAAACCACTTTTCTTTGGCTCCATTCCAATCGAATTAGACTAGCAATTTGCCAAGAACGAACAAACCCGAAGTTACCATGAAATCAAAAGCCATTTTTCCTTGGCTCGACTCCAATCGAATTAGACTTGCAATTCACCAAAAACGAACATCCCGAAATTATCAGGAAATCAAAAATCACTTTTCATTGGCTCAATTCCAATCGAATTAGACTAACGGTTCGGCAAGAACGAACAAACCCGAATTTATCATGAAATCAAAAACCACTTTTCATTGGGTCGATTCCAATCGAATTAGACTCGCAATTCGCCAAAAAGGAGCAAACCCGAGGTTATCACAAAATCAAAAACCAGATTTTATTTACTCGATTCCAATCGAATTGGACTAGCAACTCGCCAAAAACGAACGAACCTGAAGTTATCATGTAATCAAAAACCACTTTTCACTGGCCCGATTCCAATCGAATTAGACTAGCAATTCGCCAAAAAGAAACAACCCCGAAGTTATCATGTAATCAAAAGCCACTTTTCACTGGCTATATTTCATTCGAATTAGACAAGTAATTAACCAAAAATGAACAAATTCGAAGCGATCATGAAATCAAAAATCACTTTTCATTTGTGCTTTTCCAATCGAATTA
>NW_019248598.1:20506-46017 GCF_002742605.1 Olea europaea var. sylvestris | reverse complement strand
AGACTAGCAATTCGCCAAAAATGAACAAACCCGAAGTTATCGTGAAATCAAAAACCACTTTTCATTGGCTCGATTCCAATCGAATTAGACTAGCAATTTGCCAAAAAGGAACAAACCCAAAGTTATTAGGAAATCGAAAATCACTTTACATTGGCCTGATTCCAATCGAATTAGATTAGCAATTCACAAAAAATGAACAAACCCGAAGTTATCAGGAAATCAAAAACCACTTTTCATTGGCCCAATTTCAACTGATTTAGACTAGCAATTCGACAAGAACGAACAAACCAGAAGTGATCAAGAAATCAAAAACCACTTTTCGTTCACTCGATTCCAACCGAATAAGACTAGTAATTCGCCAAAAATGAACAAACCTTAAATTACCAGGAAATCAAAAACCACTTTTCATTCGCTCAATTCAAATCGAATTAGACTAACAATTCGCCAAGAACGAACAAACCCGTAGTTATCATGAAATCAAAAACCACTTTTCAATGGCTCGATTCCAATCGAATTAGACTAACAATTCTCCAAAAACGAACGAACCCGAGGTTATCACGAAATCAAAAATCACATTTCACTGGCTCTATTCCAATCGCATTAGACTAGCAATTCGCCAAAAATGAACAAACCCGAAGTTATCAGGAAATCAAAAACCACTTTTCATTGGCTCGATTCTAATCGAATTAGACTAGCAATTCACCAAAAATGAACAAACCCGAAGTTATCAAGAAATCAAAAACCACTTTTTCGTTGGCTCGATTCCAATCGAATTAGACTAGCAATTAGCAATAACGAACAAACCCAAAATTATCAGGAAATCAAAAACCCTTTTTCATTGGCTCCATTCCAATCAAATTAGACTAACAATTCGCCAAGAACGAACAAACCCGTAGTTATCATGAAATCAAAAACCACTTTTCATTGGCTCGATTCCAATCGAATTAGACAATTAATTCACCAAAAATGAACAAATCCGAAGTTGTCATGTAATCAAAAACCACTTTTCACTGGCTCAATTCCAATCGAATTAGACTAGCAATTCGCCAAAAATGAACAAACCCGAAATTATCATGAAATCTAAAACCACATTTCATTGGCTCGATTCCAATCGAATTAGACTAGCATAACACCAAAAAGGAACAAACCCAAAGTTATCATATAATCAAAAACCACTTTTCACTAGCTCGATTCCAATCGAATTAGACTAGCAATTCTTCAAAAACGAACAAACCCGAAGTTATCATGAAATCAAAAACAACATTTTATTGGCTCGATTCCAATGGAATTAGTCTAGCAGTTCGCCAAAACGTACAAACCCAAAGTTTTCATGAAATCAAAAACCACATTTTATTAGCTCTATTCCAATCAAATTAGACTAGCAATTTGCCAAGAACGAACAAACCCGAAGTTATCATGAAATCAAAAACCACTTTTCATTGGCTCGATTCCAATTCTACTAGATTTCCAATTCGCAAAAAACGAACAAGCCCGAAGTTATTAGGAAATCAAAAATGACTTTTCATTGGCTCAATTCCAATCGAATTAGACTAGCAATTTGCCAAGAACAAAACAAACCCGAAGTTATCATGAAATCGAAAACAACTTTTTGTTGGCTCGATTCAAAACGAATTTGACTTGCAATTCGCCAAAAAGAACAAACCCGAAATTATCAGGAAATCAAAAACCACTTTTCATTCGCTCAATTCCAATCGAATTAGACTAACAATTCCCAAGAACGAACAAACCCGAAGTTATCATGAAATCAAAAACCATTTTTCACTGGCTATATTCCAATCGACTTAGACTAACAATTCGCCAAAAATGAAAAAAACCCGAAATTATCATGAAATCTAAAACCACATTTCATTGGCTCGATTCCAATCGAATTAGACTAGTAATATGCTAAAAAGGAACAACCCAAAAGTTATCATATAATAAAAAACCACTTTTCAATGGCTCGATTCCAATCGAATTTGACAAGCAATTCTCCAAAAAGGAACAAATCCGAAGTGATCATGAAATCAAAAATCACTTTTCAATTGCTCGATTCCAATCGAATTAGACTAGCAATTCCCCCAAACGAACAAACCCAAAGTTATCATGAAATCAAAAACCACTTTTCATTGGCTCGATTCCAAACGAATTGGACTAGCAATTCGCCAAAAATGAACAAGCCCGAAATTATCATGAAATCAAAAACCACTTTTCATTTGCTCGATTCCCATTGAGTTAGACTAGCAATTCGCTAAAAATGAACAAACCCGAAGTTATCATGAAATCAAAAATCCCTTTTCACTGGCTCGATTCCAATCGAATAAAACTAGCAATTAGCAAAAAATGAAAAAACCCGAAGTGATCATGAAATCCAAAATCTCTTTTCAATGGCTCGATTCCAATTGAATTAGACTAGCAATTCACCAAAAATGAACAGATATGAAGTTATCATCAAATCAAAAACAACTTTTCAATAGCACGATTCCAATCGAATTAGACTTGTAATTCGCCAAAATGACCAAACCTAAAGTTAACATGAAATAAAAAATCACTTTTCATCGGCTCGATTCTAATCGAATTAGACTAGCAATTCGCCAAAAATGAACAAACCCGAAATTATCAGGAAATCAAAAATCACTTTTCATTGGCTCGATCCCAATCGAATTAGAATAGCAATTCGTCAAAAATGAACAAACTAGAAGTAATCATGAAATCAAAAATCACTTTTTGTTGGATCGATTCCAATGGAATTGGACAAGAAATTTGCCAAAAATGAACAAACCCGAAATTATCATGAAATCAAAAATCACTTTTCATTGGCTCGATTCCAATCGAATTAGACTCGTAATTCGCAAAAACGAACGAGCCCGAAGTTATAATGAAATCAAAAACCACTTTTTATGGGCTCAATTCCAAACGAACTAGACTACTAATTCACCAGAAACGATTGAACCCGAAATTATTAGGAAATCAAAAACGACTTTTCATTGGCACAATTCCAATCGAATTAGACTAGCAATTCTCCGAAAATGAACAAAGCCGAAGTCATTATGAAATAAAAAACCACTTTTCATTGGCTAGATTCCGATCGAATTAGGCTAGCAATTCACCAAAAAGGAACAAACCTGAGGTTATCACAAAATCAAAAACCACATTTCATTGGCTCGATTCCAAACGAATTTACCTAGCAATTCGCCAAAAATGAAAAAATCTGAAGTGATCATGAATTCAAAAACCACTTTTCATTGGCTCGATTTCAATCGAATTAGACTAGCAATTCGCCAAAAACGAACAAACCAAAGTTATCATGAAATCAAAAACCACTTTTTATTGGCTCGATTCCAATCGAACTAGACTACCAAGTCGCTAAAAATAAACAAACCCGAAGTTATTAGGAAATCAAAAATGACTTTTCATTGGCTCAATTCTAATCGAATTAGACTAGCAATTCGCCAAAAACGAACAAACATGAAGTTATCATCAAATCAAAAGCCACTTTTCAATGGCACGATTCCAATCGAATTAGACTAGCAATTCGCCAAAAATGAACAAACCCGAAGTTATCATGAAATCAAAAACCACTTCTCACTGGCTCGATTCCAATCGAATTAGACTAGCAATTCGACAAAAACGAACAAATTCGAAGTTATCATATAATATAAACCACTTTTCACTGGCTAGATTCCGATCGAATTAGACAAGCAATTCCCCCAAAATGAACAAACCCGAAGTTATCATGAAATCAAAAACTTTCATTGGCTCGATTCCAATCGAATTAGACTCGCAATTCACCAAGAATGAACAAACCCGAAGTTATCACGAAATCAAAAACTTTCAGTGGCTTGATTCCAATCGAATTAGACTAGCAATTCGCCAAGAACGAACAAACCCGAAGTTATCATGAAATCAAAAACCACTTTTCATTGGCTCTATTCCAATCGAATTAGACTAGCAATTCGACAAAAAGGAACAAACCAGAGGTTACCACAAAATCAAAAATCACATTTCATTGGCTCGATTCCAATCGAATTAGACTAGCAACTCGCCAAAAATGAACATACCCGAAGTTATCAGGAAATCAAAAACTACTTTTCATTAGCTCGATTCGAATCGAATTAGACTAGCAATTCACCAAAAATGAACAAACCTGAACTTATCAGGAAATCAAAAATCACTTTTTCATTGCCTCGATTCGAATTGCATTAGACCGCAATTTGCCAATAACGAAAAAACCTGAAACTATCAGGAAATCAAAAACAACTTTTCATTAGCTCCATTCGAATCGAATTATACTAACAATTCGCCAAAAATGAACAAACCCGAAGTTATCTTGAAATCAAAAATCACTTTTCATTGGCTCGATTCCAATCGAATTAGACTAGCAATTCGCCAAAAACGAACAAACCCGAAGTTATCATGAAATCAAAAACCACTTTTCATTGGCTCGATTCCAATCGAATTAGACTAGCAATTCGCCAAAAACGAACAAACCCGAAGTTATCATGAAATCAAAAACCACTTTTCATTGGCTCGATTCCAATCGAATTAGACTAGCAATTCGCCAAAAACGAACAAACCCGAAGTTATCATGAAATCAAAAACCACTTTTCAATGGCTCGATTCCAATCGAATTAGACTAGCAATTCGCCGAAAATGAACAAACCCGAAGTTATCATGAAATCAAAAATCACTTTTCACTGGCTCGATTCCAATCGAATTAGATTAGCAATTCGCCAAAAATGAACAAACCTGAAATTATCATGAAATCAAAAACCACATTAAATTGGCTTGATCCCAGTCGAATTAGACTAGCAATTCGCCAAAAATGAACAAACTCGAAGTTATCATGAAATCAAAAGCCAATTTTCATTGGATCGATTCCAATGGAATTGGACTAGAAATTCGCCAAAAAGGCAGAAATCCAAACTTATCTTGAAATCAAAAACCACTTTTCATTGGCTCGATTCCAATAGAATTAGTCTAGCAATTCGCAAAACTGAACAAACCGAAGTTATCATTAAATCAAAAACCACTTTTTATTGGCTCAATTCCAATCGAATCAGTCTAGCAATTCATCAAGAACGAACAAACCCGAAGTTATCATGAAATCAAAAACCAATTTTTATTGGCTCGATTCCAATCGAATTAGTCTAGCAATTCGACAAAAACGAACAAACCCGAAGGTATCATGAAATCAAAAATCACTTTTCATTGCCTCGATTCCAACCGAATTAGAGTAGCAATTCGCCAAAAACGAACAAACCCAAAGTTATCTTGAAATAAAAAACCACTTTTCATTGGCTTGATTCCAATCGAACTAGACTACCAATTCGCTAAAAACGAACAAACCTGAAGTTATTAGGAAATCAAAAATGACTTTTCTTTGGCTCAATTTCAATCGAATTAGACTAGCAATTCGCAAAAAAGAACAAACCTTAAGTTATCAAGAAATTAAAAACCACTTATTATTGGCTCGATTCCAATCGAATTAGGCTAACAATTCGCCAGAAAGGAACAAACTCGAGGTTATCACGCAATCAAAAACCACATTTCATTGGCTCGATTCCAATCGAATTAGTCTAGCAATTTGCCAAAAATGAAAACACCCGAAGTGATCATGAAATCAAAAACCACTTTTCATTGGCTCGATCCAATCGAATTAGACTCGCAATTCGCCAAAAATGAATAAACATGAAGTTATCATCAAATCAAAAGCCACTTTTCAATGGCACGATTCCAATCGAATTAGGCTAGAAATTCGCCAAAAACGAACAAACCTGAAATTACCATGAAATCAAAAACCACTTGAAATTGGGTCGATCCCAATCGAATTAGACTAGCAATTCGCCAAAAATGAACAAACTCGAAGTTATCATGAAATCAAAAACCACTTTTCGTTGGATTGATTCCAATGGAATTGGACTAGAAATTCGCCAAAAATGAAGAAATCCAAACTTATCTTGAAATAAAAAACAACATTTCATTGGCTCGATTCCAATAGAATTAGACTAGCAATTCGCAAAAATAAACAAACCCGAAGTTATCATGAAATCAAAAACCAGTTTTCACTGGCTCAATTCCAATCGAACTAGACTACCAATTAGCCAAAAACAAACAAACCCGAAGTTATTAAGAAATCAAAAAATAACTTTTCATTGGCTCAATTCCAATCGAATTAGACTAGCAATTCGCCAAAAATGAACAAATCCGAAGTTATCATGAAATCAAAAACCACTTTTCATTGGCTCGATTCCAATCGAATTAGACTAGCAATTCGCCAAAAGGAACAACCCGAGGTTATCACAAAATCAAAAACCACATTTCATTGGCTCGATTCCAATCAAATTAGACAAGCAATTCGCCAAAAATGAAACAACCCGAAGTGATCATGAAATCAAAAACCACTTTTCATTGGCTCGATCCAATCGAATTAGACTTACAATTCGCTAAAAGCGAACAAACATGAAGTTATCATCAAATCAAAAGCCACTTTTCAATGGCACGACTCCAATCAAATTGGACTAGCAATTTGCCAAAAATGAACAAACCCAAAGTTATCATAAATTCAAAAACAACTTTTCATTGGCTCGATTCCAATCGAACTAGACTACCAATTCGCCAAAAACGAACAAACCCGAAGTCATTAGGAAATCAAAAATGACTTTTCATTGGCTCAATTCCAATCGAATTAGACTAAAAATTTGCCAAAAACAAACCCGAAGTTATCGTGAATTCAAAAACCACTTTTCATTGGCTCGATTCTAATCGAATGAGACCAGCAATTCGCCAAAAAGGAACAAACTCGAGGTTATCACGAATTTAAAAACCACATTTTATTGGCTCGATTCCAATCGAATTAGACTAGCAATTCGCCAAAAATGAACAAACATGAAGTTATCATGAAATTAAAACCCACTTTTCAATGGCACGATTCCAATCGATTTAGAATAGCAATTCGCCAAAAAATGAACAAACCCGAAGTTATCATGTAATGAAAAACCACTTTTCACTGGCTCGATTCCAATCGAATTAGACTATCAATTCGCTAAAAATGAACAAACCCGAAATTATCATGAAATCAAGAACCCCTTTTCATTTGCTCGATTCCGATCAAATTAGACTAGCAATTCGTCAAAAATGAACAAACCCAAAGTTATCTTGAAATCAAAAACCACTTTTCATTGGCTTGATTCCAATCAATTTAGACTAGCAATTCACAAAAATGAACGAACCCGAAGTTATCATGAAATCAAAAACCACTTTTTATTGGCTTGATTCCAATCGAATTAGTCTAGCAATTCGCCAAAAACGAACAAACCCGAAGGTATCATGAAATCAAAAATCACTTTTCGTTGGCTCGATTCCAATCGAATTATAATAGCAATTCGCCAAAAACCAACAAACCAAAGTTATCATGAAATCAAAACCCACTTTTCATTAGCTCGATTCCAATCGAACTAGACTACCAATTCGCCAAAAATGAACAAACCCGAAGTTACTAGGAAATTAAAAACGACTTTTCATTGGCTCAATTCCAATCGAATTAGACAAGTAATTTGCCAAGAACGAACAAACCCGAAGTTATCATGAAAGCAAAAACCACTTTTCATTGGCTTGATTCCAATCGAGTTAGACTAGCAAATCGCCAACAACGAACAAACACGAAGTTGTCATGAAATCAAAAATCAGTTTTCATTGGCTCGATTTCAGTCGAATTGACTAGCAATTTGCCAACAATGAACAAAATTGAAGTTATCATATAATATAAACCATTTTTCACTGGCTCAATTCCAATAGAATTAGGCAAGCAATTCGCCTAGAACGAACAAACCCGAAGTTATCATGAAATCAACAACTTTCATTGACTCGATTCCAATCGAATTACACTAGCAATTCGCCAAGAACGACCAAACCCAAAGTTATTATGAAATCAAAAACCACTTTTCATTGGCTCGTTTCCAATCGAATTAGACTAGCAATTCACCAAAAAGGAGCAAACCCGAGGCTATCATGAAATCAAAAACCACATTTCATTGGCTCGATTCCAATCGAAATAGACTAGCAATTCGCCAAAAATGAACAAACCCGAAGTTATTAGGAAATCAAAAACTACTTTTCATTGGCTCGATTCCAATCGATCTAGACTAACAATATGCCAAAAACGATCAAACCCGAAGTTTTTAGGAAATCAAAAATGACTTTTCATTCGCTCGATTCCAATCGAATTAGGCTAGCAATTTGCCAATGACGAACAAACCCGAAATTATCAGGAAATCAAAACCCACTGTTCATTGGCTCGATTCCAATCGAATTAGAGTAACAAGTTGTCATGAAATCAAAAACCACTTTTCATTGGCTCGATTCCAATCGAATTAGACTAGTATTCTCTAAAAACGAACAAACTCGAGCTTATCACGAAATCAAAGACCACATTTCATTGGCTTGATTCCAATCGAATTAGACTAGTAAATTCGTCAAAAATGAACAAACCCGAGTTATCATGTAATCAAAAACCACTTTTCACTGGCTCGATTCCAATCGAGTTAGACTAGCAATTCGTAGAAAACATACAAACCCAAAGTTATCATGAAATCAAAACCACTTTTCATTGGCTCGATTCCAATCGAATTAGACTAGTAATTTGCTAAAAATGAACAAGGTCGAAGTTATCATGAAATCAAAAATCACTTTTCATTTAATCGATTCGAATTGAGTTAGACTAGCAATTCGCCAAAAATGAACAAAATCGAAGGTATCATGAAATCAAAAATCACTTTTCTTTGGTTCGATTCTAATCGAATTAGACTAGCAATTCGTAAAAAATGAACAAACCATAGTTATCATGAAATCAAAAACCACTTTTCATTGGCTCGATTCCAATCGAGCCAGACCACCAATTCGCCAAAAATGATCAAACCCGAAGTTATTAGGAAATCAAAAATGACTTTTCATTGGCTCAATTCCAATCGAATTAGACAAGCAATTCACCAAGAACTAACAAACCCGAAGTTATCATGAATTCAAAAACCACTTTTCATTAGCTCGATTCCAATCGAGTTAGACTAGCAAATCGCCAACACCGAACAAACTCAAAGTTGTCATGAAATCAAAAATCAATTTTTATTGGCTCGATTTCAATCGAATTGACTAGCAATTCACCAAAAATGAAAAATTCGAAGTTATCATATAATATAAACCACTTTTCACTAGCTCGATTCCAATCGAATTAGACAAGTAATTTCCCCAAAATGAACAAACCCGAAGTTATAATGAAATAAAAAACTTTCATTGGCTCGATTCCAATCGAACTAGACTACCGATTTGCAAAAGATCAACAAACCCGAAGTTATTAGGAAATCAAAAATGACATTTCATTGGCTCAATTCCAATCGAATTAGACTAGGAATTCGCCAAAAATGAACAAACCCGAAGTTATCATTAAATCGAAAACCACTTTTCATTGGCTCGATTCCAATCGAATTAGACTAGCAATTCGCTAAAAAGGAACAAACCCGAGGTTGTCACAAAATCAAAAACCACATTTCATTGGCTCGATTCCAAAAGAATTAGACTAGCAATTCGCCGAAAATGAAAAAACCCGAAGTGATCATGAAATCAAAAACCACTTTTCGTTAGCTCGATTCCAATCGAATTAGACTAGCAATTCGCCAAAAACGAACAAACATGAAGTTATCATCAAATCAAACGCCACTTTTCAATGGCACGATTCAAATCGAATTAGACTAGCAATTCACCAAAATTGAACAAACCCGAAGTTATCATGAAATCAAAAACCACTTCTCACTGGCTCGATTCCAATCGAATTCGACTAGAAATTCGCCAAAAATGAACAAACCCAAAATTATCATGAAATCAAAAACCACTTTAAGATGGCTCGATCCAAATCGAATTAGACTGGAAACCCGCCAAAAATGAACAAATTCGAAGTTATCATGAAATCAAAAACTACTTTTCGTTGGATTGATTCCAATGGAATTGGACTAGAAATTCGCCAAAAATGAACAAATCCAAACTTATCCTGAAATAAAAAACCACTTTTCATTAGTTCGATTCCAATAGAATTAGACTAGCAATTCGCAAAAACAAACAAACCCGAAGTTATCAAGAAATCAAAAACCATTTTTTATTGCCTCGAAGTCATAAGGAAATCAAAAATGACTTTTCATTGGCTCAATTCCAATCGAATTAGACTAAAAATTCATCAAAAATGAACAAACCCGAAGTTATCGTGAAATCAAAAACCACTTTTCGTTGGCTCGATTCCAATCGAATTAGACTAAAAATTCATCAAAAATGAACAAACCCGAAGTTATCGTGAAATCAAAAACCACTTTTCGTTGGCTCGATTCCAATCGAATGAGAGTAGCAATTCGCCAAAAAGGAACAAACTCGATGTTATCACGGAATTTAAAACCACATTTTATTGGCTCGATTCCAATCGAATTGGACTAGCAATTCGCCAAAAACGAACAAACATGAAGTTATCATCAAATTAAAACCCACTTTTCAATGGCACGATTCCAATCGATTTAGACTAGCAAATCGCCAAAAAATGAACAAACCCGAAGTTATCATGTAATGAAAAACCACTTTTCACTGGCTCGATTCCAATCGAATTAGACTACCAATTCGCTAAAAACGAACAAACCCGAAATTATCATTTTTCATTGGCTCGATCCCGATCAAATTAGACTAGCAATTCGTCAAAAATGAACAAACCCAAAGTTATCTTGAAATCAAAAATCACTTTTCATTGGCTTGATTCCAATCAATTTAGACTAGCAATCCGCAAAAACGAACAAACCCAAAGTTATCATGAAATCAAAAACCACTTTTTATTGGCTTGATTCCAATCGAATTAGTCTAGCAATTCGCCAAAAACGAGCAAACCCAAAGGTATCGTGAAATCAAAAATCACTTTTCATTGGCTCGATTCCAATCGAATTAGACTAGCAATTCGCCAAAAACCAACAAACCAAAGTTATCATGAAATCAAAATCCACTTTTCATTAGCTCGATTCCAATCGAACTAGACTACCAATTCGCCAAAAATGAACAAACCCGAAGTTACTAGGAAATTAAAAACGACTTTTCATTGCCTCAATTCCAATCGAATTAGACAAGCAATTCGCCAAGAACGAACAAACCCGAAGTTATCATGAAAGCAAAAACCACTTTTCATTGGCTCGATTCCAATCGAGTTTGACTAACAATTCACCAAAAATGAAAAAAACCCGAAATTATCATGAAATCTAAAACCACATTTCATTGGCTCGATTCCAATCGAATTAGACTAGTAATATGCTAAAAAGGAACAACCCAAAAGTTATCATATAATAAAAAACCACTTTTCACTGGCTCGATTCCAATCGAATTTGACAAGCAATTCTCCAAAAAGGAACAAATTCGAAGTGATCATGAAATCAAAAATCACTTTTCAATTGCTCGATTCCAATCGAATTAGACTAGAAATTCCCCCAAACGAACAAACCCAAAGTTATCATGAAATCAAAAACCACTTTTCATTGGCTCGATTCCAAATGAATTGGACTAGCAATTCGCCAAAAATGAACAAGTCCGAAATTATCATGAAATCAAAAACCACTTTTCATTTGCTCGATTCCCATTGAGTTAGACTAGCAATTCGCTAAAAATGAACAAACCCGAAGTTATCATGAAATCAAAAATCACTTTTCACTGGCTTGATTCCAATCGAATAAAACTAGCAATTAGCAAAAAATGAAAAAACCCGAAGTGATCATGAAATCCAAAATCTCTTTTCAATGGCTCGATTCCAATCGAATTAGACTAGCAATTCGCCAAAAATGAACAAACCCGAAATTATCATGAAATCAAAAATCACTTTTCATTGGCTCGATTCCAATCGAATTAGACTAGCAATTCGCCAAAAATGAACAAACCCGAAATTATCATGAAATCAAAAACCACTTTTCATTTGCTCGATTCCCATTGAGTTAGACTAGCAATTCGCTAAAAATGAACAAACCCGAAGTTATCATGAAATCAAAAATCACTTTTCACTGGCTTGATTCCAATCGCATAAAACTAGCAATTAGCAAAAAATGAAAAAACCCGAAGTGATCATGAAATCCAAAATCTCTTTTCAATGGCTCGATTCCAATCGAATTAGACTAGCAATTCGCCAAAAATGAACAAACCCGAAATTATCATGAAATCAAAAATCACTTTTCATTGGCTCGATTCCAATCGAATTAGACTCGTAATTCGCAAAAATGAACGAGCCCGAAGTTATAATGAAATCAAAAACCACTTTTTATGGGCTCAATTCCAAACGAACAAGACTACTAATTCGCCAGAAATGATTGAACCCGAAATTATTAGGAAATCAAAAACGACTTTTCATTGGCACAATTCCAATCGAATTAGACTAGCAATTCGCCAAAAATGAACAAAGCCGAAGTCATTATGAAATAAAAAACCACTTTTCATTGGCTAGATTCCGATCGAATTAGGCTAGCAATTCACCAAAAAGGAACAAACCCGAGGTTATCACAAAATCAAAAACCACATTTCATTGGCTCGATTCCAAACAAATTTAACTAGCAATTCGCCAAAAATGAAAAAATCTGAAGTGATCATGAATTCAAAAACCACTTTTCATTGGCTCGCTTTCAATCGAATTAGACTAGCAATTCGCCAAAAACGAACAAACCAAAGTTATCATGAAATCAAAAACCACTTTTCATTGGCTCGATTCCAATCGAAATAGACTACCAAGTCGCTAAAAATAAACAAACCCGAAGTTATTAGGAAATCAAAAATGACTTTTCATTGGCTCAATTCTAATCGAATTAGACTATCAATTCGCCAAAAACGAACAAACATGAAGTTATCATCAAATCAAAAGCCACTTTTCAATGGCACGATTCCAATCGAATTAGGCTAGCAATTCGCCAAAAATGAACAAACCCGAAGTTATCATGAAATCAAAAACGACTTCTCACTGGCTCGATTCCAATCGAATTAGACTAGCAATTCGACAAAAACGAACAAATTCGAAGTTATCATATAATATAAACCACTTTTCACTGACTTGATTCCAATCGAATTAGACAAGCAATTCCACCAAAATGAACAAACCCGAAGTTATCATGAAATCAAAAACTTTCATTGGCTTGATTCCAATCGAATTAGACTCGCAATTCACCAAGAACGAACAAACCCGAAGTTATCACGAAATCAAAAACTTTCACTGGCTTAATTCCAATCGAATTAGACTAGCAATTCGCCAAGAACGAACAAACCCCAAGTTATCATGAAATCAGAAACCACTTTTCATTGACTCGATTCCAATCGAATTAGACTTGCAATTCGCCAAAAATGAACAAACCCGAAATTATGAGGAAATCAAAAATCACGTTGCATTCGCTCAATTCCAATCAAATTAGACTAACAATTCGCCAAGAATGAACAAATCCGAAGATATCATGAAATCAAAAACCACTTTTCATTGGCTCTATTCCAATTGAATTAGACTAGCAATTCGACAAAAAGGAACAAACCAGAGGTTACCACAAAATCAAAAATCACATTTCATTGGCTCGATTCCAATCGAATTAGACTAGCAACTCGCCAAAAATGAACATACCCGAAGTTATCAGGAAATCAAAAACTACTTTTCATTAGCTCGATTCGAATCGAATTAGACTAGCAATTCACCAAAAATGAACAAACCTGAACTTATCAGGAAATCAAAAATCACTTTTTCATTGCCTCGATTCGAATTGCATTAGACTCGCAATTTGCCAATAACGAAAAAACCCGAAACTATCAGGAAATCAAAAACAACTTTTCATTAGCTCCATTCGAATCGAATTATACTAACAATTCGCCAAAAATGAACAAACCCGAAGTTATCTTGAAATCAAAAATCACTTTTCATTGGCTCGATTCCAATCGAATTAGACTAGCGATTCGCCAAAAACGAACAAACCCGTGCTTATCACGAAATCAAAGACCACATTTCATTGGCTCGATTCCAATCGAACTAGACTACCGATTCACCAAAAATGAACAAACCCGAAGTTTTCATGAAATCAAAAACCACTTTTCATTGGCTCGATTCCAATCGAATTAGACTAGTAATTCGCTAAAATGGAACAAACCCGAGGTTATCACAAAATCAAAAACCATATTTCATTGGCTCGATTCCAAACGAATTAGACTAGTAATTTGCCAAAAATGAAAAAACCCGAAGTGATCATGAAATCAAAAACCACTTTTCATTAGTTCGATTCCAATCGAATTAGACTAGCAATTCGCCAAAAACGAACAAACATGAAGTTATCATCAAATCAAAAGCCACTTTTCAATGGCACAATTCCAATCGAATTAGACTAGCAATTCGCCAAAAATGAACAAACCCGAAGTTATCATGAAATCAAAAACCACTTTTCAATGGCTCGATTCCAATCGAATTAGACTAGCAATTCGCCGAAAATGAACAAACCCGAAGTTATCATGAAATCAAAAACCACTTTTCACTGGCTCGATTCCAATCGAATTAGATTAGCAATTTGCCAAAAATGAACAAACCTGAAATTATCATGAAATCAAAAACCACATTAAATTGGCTTGATCCCAATCGAATTAGACTAGCAATTCGCCAAAAATGAACAAACTCGAAGTTATCATGAAATCAAAAGCCAATTTTCGTTGGATCGATTCCAATGGAATTGGACTAGAAATTCGCCAAAAAGGAAGAAATCCAAACTTATCTTGAAATCAAAAACCACTTTTCATTGGCTCGATTCCAATAGAATTAGTCTAGCAACTCGCAAAACTGAACAAACCGAAGTTATCATTAAATCAAAAACCACTTTTTATTGGCTCAATTCCAATCGAATCAGTCTAGCCATTCATCAAGAACGAACAAACCCGAAGTTATCATGAAATCAAAAACCACTTTTTATTGGCTCGATTCCAATCGAATTAGTCTAGTAATTCGCCAAAAATGAACAAACTCGAAGTTATCATGAAATCAAAGACCACTTTTCGTTGGATTGATTCCAATGGAATTGGACTGTAAATTCGCCAAAAATGAAGAAATCCAAACTTATCTTGAAATAAAAAACAACATTTCATTTGCTCGATTCCAATAGAATTAGACTAGCAATTCGCAAAAATGAACAAACCCGAAGTTATCATGAAATCCAAAACCAGAACCACATTTCATTTACTCGATTCCAATAGAATTAGACTAGCAATTCGCAAAAATGAACAAACCCGAAGTTATCATGAAATCAAAAACCAGTTTTCACTGGCTCAATTCCAATCGAACTAGACTACCAATTAGCCAAAAACAAACAAACCCGAAGTTATTAAGAAATCAAAAATAACTTTTCATTGGCTCAATTCCAATCGAATTAGACTAGCAATTCGCTAAAAATGAACAAATCCGAAGTTATCATGAAATCAAAAACCACTTTTCATTGGCTCGATTCCAATCAAATTGGACTAGCAATTTGCCAAAAGGAACAACCCGAGGTTATCACAAAATCAAAAACCACATTTCATTGGCTCGATTCCAATCAAATTAGACAAGCAATTCGCCAAAAATGAAAAAACCCGAAGTGATCATGAAATCAAAACCACTTTTCATTGGCTCGATCCAATCGAATTAGACTTACAATTCGCTAAAAGCAAACAAACATGAAGTTATCATCAAATCAAAAGCCACTTTTCAATGGCACGACTCCAATCGAATTGGACTAGCAATTTGCCAAAAATGAACAAACCCAAAGTTATCATAAATTCAAAAACAACTTTTCATTGGCTCGATTCCAATCGAACTAGATTACCAATTCGACAAAAACGAACAAACCCGAAGTCATTAGGAAATCAAAAATGACTTTTCATTGGCTCAATTCCAATCGAATTAGACTAAAAATTTGCCAAAAACGAACAGACCCGAAGTTATCGTGAATTCAAAAACCACTTTTCATTGGCTCGATTCTAATCGAATGGGACCAGCAATTCGCCAAAAAGGAACAAACTCGAGGTTATCACGAATTTAAAAACCACATTTTATTGGCTCGATTCCAATCGAATTAGACTAGCAATTCGCCAAAAACGAACAAACATGAAGTTATCATGAAATTAGAACCCACTTTTCAATGGCACGATTCCAATCGATTTAGAATAGCAATTCGCCAAAAAATGAACAAACCCGAAGTTATCATGTAATGAAAAACCACTTTTCACTGGCTCGATTCCAATCGAATTAGACTACCAATTCGCTAAAAATGAACAAACCCGAAATTATCATGAAATCAAGAACCCCTTTTCATTGGCTCGATTCCGATCAAATTAGACTAGCAATTCGTCAAAAATGAACAAACCCAAAGTTATCTTGAAATCAAAAACCACTTTTCATTGGCTTGATTCCAATCAATTTAGACTAGCAATTCACAAAAATGAACGAACCCGAAGTTATCATGAAATCAAAAACCACTTTTTATTGGCTTGTTCCAATCGAATTAGTCTAGCAATTCGCCAAAAACGAACAAACCCGAAGGTATCATGAAATCAAAAATCACTTTTCGTTGGCTCGATTCCAATCGAATTATACTAGTAATTCGCCAAAAACCAACAAACCAAAGTTATCATGAAATCAAAACCCACTTTTCATTAGCTCGATTCCAATCGAACTAGACTACCAATTCGCCAAAAATGAACAAACCCGAAGTTACTAGGAAATTAAAAATGACTTTTCATTGGCACAATTCCAATCGAATTAGACAAGCAATTCGCCAACAACGAACAAACACGAAGTTGTCATGAAATCAAAAATCAATTTTCATTGGCTCGATTTCAGTCGAATTGACTAGCAATTTGCCAACAATGAACAAAATTGAAGTTATCATATAATATAAACCATTTTTCACTGGCTCAATTCCAATCGAATTAGGCAAGCAATTCGCCTAGAACGAACAAACCCGAAGTTATCATGTAATGAAAAACCACTTTTCACTGGCTCGATTCCAATCGAATTAGACTACCAATTCGCTAAAAATGAACAAACCCGAAATTATCATGAAATCAAGAACCCCTTTTCATTGGCTCGATTCCGATCAAATTAGACTAGCAATTCGTCAAAAATGAACAAACCCAAAGTTATCTTGAAATCAAAAACCACTTTTCATTGGCTTGATTCCAATCAATTTAGACTAGCAATTCACAAAAATGAACGAACCCGAAGTTATCATGAAATCAAAAACCACTTTTTATTGGCTTGTTCCAATCGAATTAGTCTAGCAATTCGCCAAAAACGAACAAACCCGAAGGTAGAAGTTTTTAGGAAATCAAAAATGACTTTTCATTAGCTCGATTCCAATCGAATTCGGCTAGCAATTCGCCAATGATGAACAAACTCGAAATTATTAGGAAATCAAAACCCACTGTTCATTGGCTCAATTCCAATCGAATTAGAGTAACAAGTTGTCATGAAATCAAAAACCACTTTTCATTGGCTCGATTCCAATCGAATTAGACTAGTATTCGCCAAAAACGAACAAACTCAAGCTTATCGCGAAATCAAAGACCACATTTCATTGGCTTGATTCCAATCGAATTAGACTAGCAATTCGTAGAAAACATACAAACCCAAAGTTATCATGAAATCAAAAACCACTTTTCATTGGCTCGATTCCAATCGAATTAGACTAGTAATTTGCTAAAAAGAACAAGGTCGAAGTTATCATGAAATCAAAAATCACTTTTCATTTGCTCGAATCGAATTGAGTTAGACTAGCAATTCGCCAAAAATGAACAAAATCGAAGGTATCATGAAATCAAAAATCACTTTTCATTGGCTCGATTCTAATCGAATTAGACTAGCAATTCGTAATAAATGAACAAACCCATTGTTATCATGAAATCAAAAACCACTTTTCATTGGCTCGATTCCAATCGAGCTAGACCACCAATTCGCCAAAAATGATCAAACCCGAAGTTATTAGGAAATCAAAAATGACTTTTCATTGGCTCAATTCCAATCGAATTAGACAAGCAATTCACCAAGAACTAACAAACCCGAAGTTATCATGAATTCAAAAACCACTTTTCATTGGCTCGATTCCAATCGAGTTAGACTAGCAAATCGCCAACACCGAACAAACCCGAAGTTGTCATGAAATCAAAAATCAATTTTCATTGGCTCGATTTCAATCGAATTGACTAGCAATTCACCAAAAATTAACAAATTCGAAGTTATCATATAATATAAACCACTTTTCACTAGCTCGATTCCAATCGAATTAGACAACCAATTTCCCCAAAATGAACAAACCCGAAGTTATAATGAAATAAAAAACTTTCATTGGCTCGATTCCAATCGAACTAGACTACCAATTTGCAAAAAATCAACAAACCCGAAGTTATTAGGAAATCAAAAATGACATTTCATTGGCTCAATTCCAATCGAATTAGACTAGGAATTCGCCAAAAATGAACAAACCCGAAGTTATCATGAAATCGAAAACCACTTTTCATTGGCTCGATTCCAATCGAATTAGACAACCAATTTCCCCAAAATGAACAAACCCGAAGTTATCATGAAATCGAAAACCACTTTTCATTGGCTCGATTCCAATCGAATTAGACTAGCAATTAGCTAAAAAGGAACAAACCCGAGGTTGTCACAAAATCAAAAACCACATTTCATTGGCTCGATTCCAAAAGAATTAGACTAGCAATTCGTCGAAAATGAAAAAACCCGAAGTGATCATGAAATCAAAAACCACTTTTCGTTAGCTCGATTCCAATCGAATTAGACTAGCAATTCGCCAAAAACGAACAAACATGAAGTTATCATCAAATCAAACGCCACTTTTCAATGGCACGATTCAAATCGAATTAGACTAGCAATTCACCAAAATTGAACAAACCCGAAGTTATCATGAAATCAAAAACCACTTCTCACTGGCTCGATTCCAATCGAATTCGACTAGAAATTCGCCAAAAATGAACAAACCTAAAATTATCATGAAATCAAAAACCACTTTAAGATGGCTCGATCCAAATCGAATTAGACTGGAAACTCGCCAAAAATGAACAAATTCGAAGTTATCATGAAATCAAAAACTACTTTTCGTTGGATTGATTCCAATGGAATTGGACTAGAAATTCGCCAAAAATGAACAAATCCAAACTTATCCTGAAATAAAAAACCACTTTTCATTAGCTCGATTCCAATAGAATTAGACTAGCAATTCGCAAAAACAAACAAACCCGAAGTTATCAAGAAATCAAAAACCGTTTTTTATTGCCTCGAAGTCATAAGGAAATCAAAAATGACTTTTCATTGGCTCAATTCCAATCGAATTAGACTAAAAATTCATCAAAAATGAACAAACCCGAAGTTATCGTGAAATCAAAAACCACTTTTCATTGGCTCGATTCCAATCGAATGAGACTAGCAATTCGCCAAAAGGGAACAAACTCGATGTTATCACGGAATTTAAAACCACATTTTATTGGCTCGATTCCAATCGAATTAGACTAGCAATTCGCCAAAAACGAACAAACATGAAGTTATCATGAAATTAAAACCCACTTTTCAATGGCACGATTCCAATCGATTTAGACTAGCAATTCGCCAAAAAATGAACAAACCCGAAGTTATCATGTAATGAAAAATCACTTTTCACTGGCTCGATTCAAATTGAATTAGACTACCAATTCGCTAAAAACGAACAAACCCGAAATTATCATTTTTCATTGGCTCGATCCCGATCAAATTAGACTAGCAATTCGTCAAAAATGAACAAACCCAAAGTTATCTTGAAATCAAAAATCACTTTTCATTGGCTTGAGTCCAATCAATTTAGACTAGCAATTCGCAAAAACGAACAAACCCGAAGTTATCATGAAATCAAAAATTACTTTTTATTGGCTTGATTCCAATCGAATTAGTCTAGCAATTCGCCAAAAACGAACAAACCCAAAGGTATCATGAAATCAAAAATCACTTTTCATTGGCTCGATTCCAATCGAATTAGACTCGCAATTCGCCAAAAACCAACAAACCAAAGTTATCATGAAATCAAAACCCACTTTTCATTAGCTCGATTCCAATCGAATTAGACTGCCAATTCGCCAAAAATGAACAAACCCGAAGTTACTAGGAAATTAAAAACGACTTTTCATTGGCTCAATTCCAATCGAATTAGACAAGCAATTCGCCAAGAACGAACAAACCCGAAGTTATCATGAAAGCAAAAACCACTTTTCATTGGCTCGATTCCAATCGAGTTAGACTAGCAAATCGCCAACAACGAACAAACACGAAGTTGTCATGAAATCAAAAATCAGTTTTCATTGGCTTGATTTCAATCGAATTGACTAGCAATATGCCAAAAATGAACAAAATTGAAGTTATCATATAATATAAACCATTTTTCACTGGCTCAATTCCAATCGAATTAGGCAAGCAATTCGCCTAGAACGAACAAACCTGAAGTTATCATGAAATCAAAAACTTTCATTGACTCGATTCCAATCGAATTGCACTAGCAATTCGCCAAGAACGACCAAACCCAAAGTTATTATGAAATCAAAAACCACTTTCCATTGGCTCGTTTCCAATCGAATTAGACTAGCAATTCACAAAAAAGGAGCAAACCCGAGGTTATCACGAAATCAAAAACCACATTTCATTGGCTTGATTCCAATCGAAATAGACTAGCAACTCGCAAAAAATGAACAAATCCGAAGTTATCAGGAAATCAAAAACTACTTTTCATTGGCTCGATTCCAATCGAACTAGACTAACAATATGCCAAAAACGATCAAACCCGAAGTTTATAGGAAATCAAAAATGACTTTTCATTAGCTCGATTCCAATCGAATTAGGCTAGCAATTTGCCAATGACGAACAAACCCGAAATTATCAGGAAATCAAAACCCACTGTTCATTGGCTCGATTCCAATCGAATTAGACTAAAAGTTATCATGAAATCAAAAACCACTTTTCATTGGCTCGATTCCAATCGAATTAGACTAGTATTCGCCAAAAACGAACAAACTCGAGCTTATCACGAAATCAAAGACCACATTTCATTGGCTCGATTCCAATCGAATTAGACTAGCAATTCGTCAAAAATGAACAAACCCGAAGTTATCATGTAATGAAAAACCACTTTTCACTGGCTCGATTCCAATGGAGTTGGACTAGGAATTCGCAGAAAACATACAAACCCAAAGTTATCATGAAATCAAAAACCACTTTTCATTGGCTCGATTCCAATCGAATTAGTCTAGCAATTCGCTAATAAGGAACAAACCCGAAGGTATCATGAAATCACAAATCACTTTTCATTGGCTCGATTCCAATCGAGTTAGACTAGCAAATCGCCAACACCGAACAAACCCGAAGTTATCATGTAATGAAAAACCACTTTTCATTCGCTCGATTCCAATCGAATTAGTCTAGCAATTCGCTAATAAGGAACAAACCCGAAGGTATCATGAAATCACAAATCACTTTTCATTGGCTCGATTCCAATCGAGTTAGACTAGCAAATCGCCAACACCGAACAAACCCGAAGTTATCATGTAATGAAAAACCACTTTTCATTCGCTCGATTCCAATCGAATTAGTCTAGCAATTCGCTAATAAGGAACAAACCCGAAGGTATCATGAAATCACAAATCACTTTTCATTGGCTCGATTCCAATCGAGTTAGACTAGCAAATCGCCAACACCGAACAAACCCGAAGTTATCATGTAATGAAAAACCACTTTTCATTCGCTCGATTCCAATCGAATTAGTCTAGCAATTCGCTAATAAGGAACAAACCCGAAGGTATCATGAAATCACAAATCACTTTTCATTGGCTCGATTCCAATCGAGTTAGACTAGCAAATCGCCAACACCGAACAAACCCGAAGTTATCATGTAATGAAAAACCACTTTTCATTCGCTCGATTCCAATCGAATTAGTCTAGCAATTCGCTAATAAGGAACAAACCCGAAGGTATCATGAAATCACAAATCACTTTTCATTGGCTCGATTCCAATCGAGTTAGACTAGCAAATCGCCAACACCGAACAAACCCGAAGTTATCATGTAATGAAAAACCACTTTTCATTCGCTCGATTCCAATCGAATTAGTCTAGCAATTCGCTAATAAGGAACAAACCCGAAGGTATCATGAAATCACAAATCACTTTTCATTGGCTCGATTCCAATCGAGTTAGACTAGCAAATCGCCAACACCGAACAAACCCGAAGTTATCATGTAATGAAAAACCACTTTTCATTCGCTCGATTCCAATCGAATTAGTCTAGCAATTCGCTAATAAGGAACAAACCCGAAGGTATCATGAAATCACAAATCACTTTTCATTGGCTCGATTTCAATCGAATTAGACTAGCAATTTGCCAAAAACGAACAAGGTCGAAGGCCAAAAACGAACAAACATGAAGTTATCACCAAATCAAAAGCCACTTTTCAATGGCACGATTCCAATCGATTTAGACTAGCAATTCGCCAAAAAATGAACAAACCCGAAGTTATCATGTAATGAAAAACCACTTTTCACTGGCTAGATTCCAATCGAATTAGACTACCAATTCGCTAAAAACGAACAAACCCGAAATTATCATTTTTCATTGGCTCGATTCCGATCAAATTATACTAGCAATTCGTCAAAAATGAAAAAACCCAAAGTTATCTTGAAATCAAAAACCACTTTTCATTGGCTTGATTCCAATCAATTTAAACTAGCAATTCGCAAAAACGAACAAACCCGAAGTTATCATGAAATCAAAAACCACTTTTTATTGGCTTGATTCCAATCGAGTTAGACTAGCAAATCGCCAACAACGAACAAATACGAAGTTGTCATGAACTCAAAAATAAGTTTTCATTGGCTCGATTTCAATCGAATTGACTAGCAATTTGCTAAAAATGAACAAAATTGAAGTTATCATATAATATAAACCACTTTTCACTGGCTCAATTCCAATCAAATTAGGCAACCAATTCGCCTAGAACGAACAAACCCGAAGTTATCATGAAATCAAAAACTTTCATTGGCTCGATTCCGATCGAATTACACTAGCAATTCGCTAAGAACGACCAAACCCAAAGTTATCATGAAATCAAAAACCACTTTTCATTGGCTCGTTTCCAATCGAATTAGACTAGCAATTCACCAAAAAGGAGCAAACCCGAGGTTATCACGAAATCAAAAACCACATTTCATTGGCTCGATTCCAATCGAAATAGACTAGCATTTCGCCAAAAATGAACAAACCCGAATTTATCAGGAAATCAAAAACTACTTTTCATTGGCTCGATTCCAATCGAACTAGACTAACAATATGCCAAAAACGATCAAACTCGAAGTTTTTAGGGAATAAAAAATGACTTTTCATTAGCTCGATTCCAATCGAATTAGGCTAGCAATTCGCCAATGACGAAAAAAGCCGAAATTATCAGGAAATCAAAAACCACTGTTCATTGGCTCGATTCCAATCGAATTAGACTAACAAGTTATCATGAAATCAAAAACCACTTTTCATTGGATCGATTCCAATCGAATTAGACTAATATTCGCCAAAAATGAACAAACTCGAGCTTATCACGAAATCAAAGACCACATTTCATTGGCTCGATTCCAATCGAATTAGACTAGCAATTCGTCAAAAATGAACGAACCCGAAGTTATCATGTAATGAAAAACCACTTCTCACTGGCTCGATTCCAATGGAGTTAGACTAGGAATTCGCAGAAAACATACAAACCCAAAGTTATCATGAAATCAGAAACCACTTTTCATTGGCTCGATTCCAATCGAATTAGACTAGCAATTTGCCAAAAACGAACAAGGTCGAAGTTATCATGAAATCAAAAATCACTTTTCATTTGCTCGATTCGAATTGAGTTAGACTAGCAATTCGCCAAAAATGAACAAAATCGAAGGTATCATGAAATCAAAAATCACTTTTCATTGGCTCGATTCCAATCGAATTAGACTAGCAATTCGTAAAAAATGAACAAACCCATAGTTATCATGAAATTAAAAAACACTTTTCATTGGCTCGATTCCAATGGAACTAGACAACCAACTCGCAAAAAACGAACAACCCCGAAGTTATTAGGAAATAAAAAACGACTTTTCATTGGCTCGATTCCAATCAAATTAGATTAGCAATTCGCTAAAAATGAACAAACTCGAAGTTATCACGAAATCAAAAACCACTTTTTGTTGGATCAATTCCAATGGAATTGGACTAGAAATTCGCCAAAAATGAACAAACCAAAAGTTATCTTGAAATCAAAAACCACTTTCATTGGCTCGATTCCAATCGAATTAGACTAGCAATTCGCAAAAACGAATAAACCTGAAGTTATCTTGAAATCAAAAACCACTTTTTATTGGCTCGATTCCAATCGAATTAGTCTAGCAATTCGCGAAAAACGAACAAGCCCGAAGGTATCATGAAATCAAAAATCTCTTTTCATTGGCTCGATTCCAATCGAATTAGACTAGTAATTCCCCAAAAACGAATAAACCCGAAGTTATCGTGATACCAAAGACTACTTTTCTTTGGCTCGATTCCAATCGAGTTAGACTAGCAATTCGCCAAAAACGAACAAATCCGAAGTTATTATATAATTAAAAACCACTTTTCACTGGCTCGATTCCAATTGGATTAGACAAGCGATTCGCCAAAACGGAATAAATCCATAGTGATCGTGAAATCAAAAACCACTTTTCATTTGCTCGATTCCAATCGAATTATACTAGCCATTCGCCAAAAAACGAACAAACCCGAAGTTATCATGAAATCAAAAACCACATTTTACTGGCTCGATTCCAATCGATTTAGTCTAGCAATTAGCCAAAAACGTACAAACCCAAAGTTATCATGAAATAAAAACTACATTTTATTGGCTCTATTCCTATCAAATTAGTCTAGCAATTTGCCAGAAAGGAAAAAACCCAAAGTTATCATGAAATCAAAAACCACTTTTCGTTGGATCGATTCCAATCGAATTAGACTAGCAATTCGCCAAAAATGAACAAACTCGAAGTTTTCATGAAATCAAAAATCACTTTTCATTGGCTCGATTCCAATCGAATTAGAGTAGCAATTCGCCAAAAACGAACAAAATCAAAAAACACCGTTCGTTGGCTTGATTCCATTTGAATTAGACTACTAATTCGCAAAAAACGAACAAATCCCAAGTTATTAGGAAATCAAAACCGACTTTTCATTGGCTCAATTCCAATCGAATTCGGCTAGCAATTCGCCAAGAATGAACAAACCCGAAGTTATCATGAAATTAAAAACCGCTTTTCATTGCCTCGATTCCAATCGAATTAGACTTGCAATGAGCAAAAAATGAACAATCTCGAAATTATCAAGAAATCAAAAACCACTTTTCATTCGCTCAATTCCAGTTGAATTAGACTGACAATTCGCCAAGAACGAAC
>NW_019248598.1:8379-17695 GCF_002742605.1 Olea europaea var. sylvestris | reverse complement strand
ATCAAGAAATCAAAAATCACTTTTCATTGGCTCGATTCCAATCGAATTAGACCAATAATTCACCAAAAATGAATAAACCTGAAATTATCATGATACCAAAGACCACTTTTCTTTGGCTCGATTCCAATCGAGTTAGACTAGGAATTCGCCAAAAACGAACAAATCCGAAGTTATTATATAATTAAAAACCACTTTTCACTGGCTCGATTCCAATTGGATTAGACAAGCGATTCGCCAAAACGGAATAAATCTGAAGTGATCGTGAAATCAAAAACCACTTTTCATTTGCTCGATTCCAATCGAATTATACTAGCCATTCGCCAAAAAACGAACAGACCCGAAGTTATCATGAAATCAAAAACCACATTTTACTGGCTCGATTCCAATCGATTTAGTCTAGCAATTAGCCAAAAACGTACAAACCCAAAGTTATCATGAAATAAAAACTACATTTTATTGGCTCTATTCCTATCGAATTAGTCTAGCAATTTGCCAGAAAGGAAAAAACCCAAAGTTATCATGAAATCAAAAACCACTTTTCGTTAGATCGATTCCAATCGAATTAGACTAGCAATTCGCCAAAAATGAACAAACTCGAAGTTTTCATGAAATCGAAAATCACTTTTCATTGGCTCGATTCCAATCGAATTAGAGTAGCAATTCGCCAAAAACGAACAAACCTAAAGTTATCGTGAAATCAAAAAACACCTTTCGTTGGCTTGATTCCATTTGAACTAGACTACCAATTCGCAAAAAACGAACAAATCCCAAGTTATTAGGAAATCAAAACCGACTTTTCATTGGCTCAATTCCAATCGAATTCGGCTAGCAATTCGCCAAGAACGAACAAACCCGAAGTTATCATGAAATTAAAGACCGCTTTTCATTGCCTCGATTCCAATCGAATTAGACTTGCAATGAGCAAAAAATGAACAAACCCGAAATTATCAGGAAATCAAAAACCACTTTTCATTCGCTCAATTCCAGTTGAATTAGACTGACAATTCGCCAAGAACGAACAAACCCGAATTTATCATCAAATCAAAAACCATTTTTCATTTGGCTCAACTCCCATCGAATTAGACTAGCAATTCGCCAAAAAAGAATAAACTCGAAATTATCATGAAATCTAAAACCACATTTCATTGGCTCGATTCCAATCGAATTACACTAGTAATACGCGAAAAACGGACAAACATGAAGTTATCATCAAATCAAAAGCCACTTTTCAATGGCACGATTCCAATCGAATTAGACTAGCAATTTGGCAAAAATGAACAAACCCGAAGTTATCGTGAAATAAAAAACCACTTCTCACTGGCTCGATTCCAATCAAATTAGACTAGCAATTCGCCAAAAGCGAACAAACCCAAAGTTATCATGAAATCAAAAACCACTTTTCATTGTGTCGATTCCAAAAAAATTAGACTAGTAATTTGCCAAAAACGAACAAGCCAGCAATTATCATGAAATCAAAAACCACTTTTCATTTGCTCCATTCCAATTTAGTCAGACTAGCAATTCGCCAAAAATGAACAAACCCGAAGTTACCATGAAATCAAAAATCACTTTTCAATGGCTCGATTCCAATCAAATTAGACTAGCAATTCGTCAAAAATGAAAAAACTCGAAGTGATCATGAAATCAAAAGCATTTTTCATTGGCTCGATTCCAATCGAATTAGACTAGCAATTCGCCAAAAACAAACAAACATGAAGTTATCATCAAATCCAAAACCACTTTTCAATGGCATGATTCCAATCAAATTAGACTTGCAATTCGCCAAAATGAACAAACCCGAAGTTATCATGAAATCAAAAACCACTTTTCACTGGCTCGATTATAATCGAACTAGACAAGCAATCCGTCAAAAACAAACAAACCCGAAATTATCATGAAATCAAAAACCACTTTTCATTGGCTCGATCCCAATCGAATTAGACTAGCAATTTGCCAAAAATGAACAAACCCAAAGTCATCATGAAATCAAAAACCGCTTTTCATTGGCTCGATTCCAATCGAACTAGACTACCAATATGCCAAAAATGTTCAAACCTAAAGTTATTAGGAAATCAAAAATGACTTTTCATTGGCTCAATTCTAATCGAATTAGACTAGCAATTTGCCCAAAATGAACAAACCCGAAGTTATCATGAAATCAAAAACCACTTTTCATTGGCTCAATTCCAATCGAATTAAACTAGCAATTCGCCAAAAAGGAACAAGCCCAAGGTTATCATGAAATCAAACACCACATTTCATTGGCTCGATTCCAAATGAATTAGACTAGCAATTCGCCAAAAATTAGAAAAGCCGAAGTGATCAAGAAATCAAAAATCACTTTTCATTAGCTCGATTCCAATCGAATTAGACTAGCAATTCGCCAAAAATGAATAAACATGAAGTTATCATCAAATCAAAAGCCACATTTCAAAGGCATGATTCCAATCAAATTAGACTAACAATTTGCCAAAAATGAACAAACCCGAAGTTATCGTGAAATCAAAAACCACTTCTCACTGGTATGATTCCAATCGAATTAGACTAGCAATTCGCCAAAAACGAACAAACCCGAAATTATCATGAAATCAAAAATTACTTTTCATTGGCTCGATCCCAATCGAATTAGACTAGCAATTCGCAAAAAATGAACAAACTCGAAGGTATCATGAAATCAAAAACCACTTTTCGTTGTATCGATTCCAATGGAATTGGACTAAAAAGTCGTTAAAAATGAACGAATCGAAACTTATCTTGAAATCAAAAACCACTTTTCATTGGCTCGATTCCAATTGAATTAGACTAGCAACTCGCAAAAACGAACAAACCCGAAGTTATCATGAAATCAAAAACCACTTTTCATTGGCTTGTTTCCAATCGAATTCGTCTAGCAATTCGTCGAACACGAACAAACCTGAAGGTATCATGAAATCAAAAATCACATTTCATTAGCTCGATTCCAATCAAATTAGACTAGCAATTCGCCAAAAATGAACAAACCCAAAGTTATCATGAAATATAAAACCACTTTTCATTTGCTCGATTCCAATCGAACTAGACTACCAATTCGCCAAAAACGAACAAAACCGAACTTATTAGGAAATCAAAAACAATTTTTCATTGGCTCCATTCCAATCGAATTAGACTAGCAATTCGCCAAAAACGAACAAACCCAATGTTATCATGAAATCAAAAACCACTTTTCATTGGCTCGATTCCAATCGAATTAGACTAGCAATTCGCCAAAAACGAACAAACCCAATGTTATCATGAAATCAAAAACCACTTTTCATTGGCTCGATTCCAATCGAATTAGACTAGCAATTCGCCAAAAAGGAACAAACCCGAGGTTATCAAGAAATCAAAATCACATTTCATTGGCTCGATTCCAATCGAATTAGACTAGTAATTCGCCATAAATGAAAAAACCCGAAGTGATCATGAAATCAAAATCCACTATTTATTGGCTCGATCCAATCGAATTAGAATAGCAATTCGCCAAAAATGAACAAACATGAAGTAATCATCAAATCAAAAACCACTTTTCAATGGCACGATTCCAATCAAATTAGACTAGCAATTCGCCAAAAATGAACCAACCCAAAGTTATCATGTAATGAAAAACCACTTTTCACTAGCTCGATTCCAATCGAATTAGACTAGCAATTCGCCAAAAACGAATAAACCCGAAATTATCATGAAATCAAAAATCACTTTTCATTGGCTCGATCCCAATCGAATTAGACTAGCAATTCGCCAAAAATGAACAAACTCGAAGTTATCATGAAATCAAAAACCACTTTTCCTTGGGTCGATTCCAATGGAATTGGACTAGAAATTCGCCAAAAACGAACAAATCCAAAGTTATCTTGAAATCAAAAACCACTTTTCATTGGCATGATTCCAATTGAATTAGACTAGCAATTCGCAAAAACGAACAAACCCGAAGTCATCATGAAATTAAGAACAATTTTTTATTGGCTCGATTCCAATCTAATTACTCTAGCAACTCGTGAAAGATGAACAAAATCGAAGGTATCATGCAATCAAAAATCACTTTTCATTGGCTTGATTCCAATCTAATTACACTAGCAATTCGTCAAAAACGAACAAACCCAAAGTTATCCTGAAATCAAAAACCACTATTCATTGGCTCGATTCCAATCGAGCTAGACTACCAATTCAACAAAAAATAATAAACCCAAAGTTATTAGGAAATCAAAAACGACTTTTCATTGGCTCGATTCCAATCAAATTAGACTAGCAATTCGCCAAAAACGAACAAACTCGAAGTTATCACGAAATCAAAAATCACTTTTCGTTGGATCGATTCCAATGGAATTGGACTAGAAATTCGCCAAAAATGAAAAAACAAAAAGTTATCTTGAAATCAAAAACCACTTCTCGTTAGCTCGATTCCAATCGAATTAGACTAGCAATTCGTAAAAACGAACAAACCCGAAGTTATCATGAAATCAAAAACCACTTCTCATTAGTTCAATTCCAATCGAATTAGTCTAGCAATTCACGAAAAACAAACAAACCCTAAGGTATCAAGAAATCAAAAATCACTTTTCATTGGCTCGGTTCCAATCGAATTAGACCAATAATTCACCAAAAATGAATAAACCTGAAGTTATCATGATACCAAAGACCACTTTTCTTTGGCTCGATTCCAATCGAGTTAGACTAGCAATTCGCCAAAAACGAACAAATTTGAAGTTATCATATAATCAAAAACCACTTTTCACTAGCTCGATTCCAGTCGAATTAGACAAGCAATTCGCCAAAATGGAACAAATCTGAAGTGATCGTGAAATCAAAAACCACTTTTCATTTGCTCGATTCCAATCGAACTAGACTACCAATATGCCAAAAATGATCAAACCCGAAGTTATTAGGAAATCAAAAACAACTTTTCATTGGCTCAATTCTAATCGAATTAGACTAGCAATTCGCGAAAAATGAACAAACCCAAAGTTATCGTGAAATCAAAACCACTTTTCATTGGCTCGATTCCAATCGAATTAGACTAGCAATTCGCCAAAAAGGAACAAACCCGAGGTTATCACAAAATCAAAAACCACATTTCTTTGGCTTGATTCCAAAAGAATTAGACTAGTAATTCACCAAAAATAAGAAAACCCGAAGTGATCATGAAATCCAAAATCACTTTTCATTAGCTCAATTGCAATCGAATTAGACTAGCAATTTGCCAAAAACGAACAAACATGAAGTTATCATCAAATCAAAAGTCACTTTTCAACGGCACGATTCCAATCGAATTAGACTAGCAATTTGGCAAAAATGAACAAACCCGAAGTTATCGTGAAATAAAAAACCACTTCTCACTGGCTCGATTCCAATCGAATTAGACTAGCAATTCGCCAAAAATGAACAAACCCGAAGTTATCATCTCGATTCTAATCGAATTAGACTAGAAATTCGCCAAAAAGGAACAAACCCGAAGTTATCACGAAATCAAAAACCACATTTCATTGGCTCGATTCCAATTGAATTAGACTAGTAATTCGCCATAAATGAAAAAACCCGATGTGATCATGAAATCAAAAACCACTTGTCATTGTCTCGATCCAATCGAATTAGAATAGCAATTTGCCAAAAATGAACAAATCCAAACTTATCTTAAAATCATAAACCACTTTTCATTGGCTCGATTCCAATCGAATTAGACTAGCAATTCGCAAAAATCAACAAACCCGAAGTTATAATGACATCAAAAACCACTTTTTATTTGTTCGATTCCAATCGAATTAGTCTAGCAATTCGCCAATTACAAACAAACCCGAAGGCATCATGAAATCAAAAATCACATTTCATTGGCTCGATTCCAATCGAATTAGACTAGAAATTCTTCAAAAATGAACAAACCCAAAGTTATCATGAAATATAAAACCACTTTTCATTGGCTCGATTCCAATTGAACTAGACTACCAATTCGCCAAAAATGAACAAATCCAAACTTATTAGGAAATCAAAAACGACTTTTCATTGGCTCAATTCCAATCGAATTAGACTAGTAATTTGCCAAAAATGAACAAACCCAAAGTTATCATGAAATCAAAACTCACTTTTAATTGGGTCGATTCCAATCGAATTAGTCTAGCAATTCGCCAAAAAGGAACAAACCCGAGGTTATCACGAAATAAAAAACCACATTTCATTGGCTCGATTCCAATCGAATAAGACTAGTAATTCGCCATAAATGAAAAAGCCCGAAGTGATCATGAAATCAAAAACCACTTTTCATTGGCTCGATCCGATCGAATTTGACTAGCAATTCGCCATAAATGAACAAACATGAAGTTATCATCAAATTAAAAACCACTTTTCAATGGCATGATTCCAATCGAATTAGACTAGCTATTCGCAAAAAGTGAACCAATCTGAAGTTATCATGTAATAAAAAACCACTTTTCACTAGCTCGATTCAAATCGAATTAGAATAGCAATTCACCAAAAATGAACAAACCCAAAATTATCATGAAATAAAAAATCACTTTTCATTGGATCAATCCCATTCGAATTAGACTAGCGATTCGCCAAAAATGAACAAACTCGAAGTTATCATGAAATCAAAAACCACTTTTCGTTGGATCGATTCCAATGGAATTGAACTAGAAATTCGCCAAAAACGAACAAATCCAAAGTTGCCTTGAAATCAAAAACCACTTTTCATTGGCACGATTCCAATCGAATTAGACTAGCAATTCGCAAAAATGAACAAACCCGAAGTTATCATGAAATCAAAAACCACTTTTTATTGGCTCGATTCCAATCGAATTAGTCTAGCAATTTGCCAAAAATGAACAAAATCGAATGTATCATGAAATCAAAAACCACTTTTCATTTGCTCGATTCCAATGTAGTTAGACTAGCAATTCGCCAAAAACAAACAAACCTGAAGTTACCATGAAATCAAAAATCACTTTTCATTGGCTCGATTCCAATCGAATTAGACTAGTAATTCGTCAAAAATGAAAAAACCCGAAGTGATTATGAAATCAAAAACCACTTTTCATTGGCTCGATTCCATTCGAATTAGACTAGCAATTCGCCAAAAACAAACAAACATGAAGTTATCATCGAATCAAAAACCACTTTTCAATGGCACGATTGCAATCGAATTAGACTAGCAATTCACCAAAATGAACCAACCCGAAGTTATCATGAAACGAAAAACCACTTTTCACAGGCTCGATTCTAATCGAATTAGACTAGCAATTTGTCAAACACGAACAAACCCAAAATTATCGTGAAATCAAAATCCACTTTTCATTGGCTCGATCCCAATCGAATTAGACTAGCAATTCGCCAAAAATAAACGAACTCAAAGTAATCATGAAACCAAAAACCACTTTTTGTTGGATCGATTCCAATGGAATTGGACTAGAAATTCGCCAAAAACAAACAAATCCAAAGTTATCTTGAAATCAAAAGCCACTTTTTGTTGGCTCGATTCCAATCTATTTAAACTAGCAACTTGCAAAGATAAACAAACCCGAAGTTATCATGAAATCAAAAACCACTTTTTATTGGCTCGATTCCAATCGAATTAGTCTAGCAATTCGCCAAACATGAACAAACCCTAAGGTATCATGAAATCAGAAATCACATTTCATTGGCTCGATTCCAATCGAATTAGACTAGCAATTCGCCAAAAACAAACAAACCCAAAGTTATCAAGAAATATAGAACCACTTTTCATTGGCTCGATTCCAATCGATCTAGACTACCAATTCGCCAAAAACAAACAAACCAGAACTTATTAGGAAGTCAAAAAAGACTTTTCATTGGCTTAATTCCAATCGAATTAGACTAGTAATTCGCCAAAAACAAACAAACGCAAAGTTATCATGAAATCAAAAATCACTTTTCATTGGCTCGATTCCAATCGAATTAGACTAGCAATTCGCCAAAAAGGAACAAACCCGAGGTTATCACGAAATCAAAAACCACATTTCATTGGCTCGATTCCAATCGAATTAGACTAGTAATTAGCCATAAATGAAAAAACCCGAAGTGATCATGAAATCAAAAACCACTTTTCATTGGCTCGATCCAATCGAATTAGACTGGCAAGTCGCCAAAAACGAACAAACATGAAGTTATCATCAAATACAAAACCACTTTTTAATGGCACGATTCCAATCGAATTAGACTAGCAATTCGCCAAAAATGAACCAACCCGAAGTCATTATGTAATGAAAAACCACTTTTCACTAGCTGGATTCCAATCGAATTAGACTAGCAATTTGCCAAAAATGAACAAACCCGAAATTATCATGAAATCAAAAATCACTTTTCATTGGCTAGATCCCAATCGAATTAGACTATCGATTCGTCAAAAATGAACAAACTCGAAGTTATCATGAAATGAAAAACCACTTTTCCTTGGGTCGATTCCAATGGAATTGGACTAGAAATTCGCCAAAAACAAACAAATCCAAAGTTATCTTGAAATCAAAAACCACTTTTCATTGGCATGATTCCAATCGAATTAGACTAGCAATTCGCAAAAACGAACAAACCCGAAGTTATCATGAAATCAAGAACAATTTTTTATTGGCTCGATTCCAATCAAATTACTCTAGCAACTCGCGAAAAATGAACAAAATCGAAGGTATCATGAAATCAAAAATCAGTTTTCATTGGCTTGTTTCCAATCTAATTAGACTACCAATTCGTCAAAAACGAACAAACCCATAGTTATCAAGAAATATAAAACCACTTTTCATTGGCTCGATTCCAATCGATCTAGACTACCAATTCGCCAAAAACGAACAAACCCGAACTTATTAGGAAGTCAAAAAAGACTTTTCATTGGCTTAATTCCAATCGAATTAGACTAGTAATTCGCCAAAAACAAACAAACCCAAATTAATCATGAAATCAAAAACCACTTTTCATTGGCTCGATTCCAATCGAATTAGACTAGCAATTCGTCAAAAAGGAACAAACCCGAGGTTATCACGAAATCAAAAACCACATTTCATTGGCTCGATTCCAATCAAATTAGACTTGCAATTCGCCAAAAACGAACAAATCCAAAATTATCAGCAAATGAAAAACCACTTTGCATTCGCTCAATTCCAATCAAATTAGACTAACAATTTGCCAAGAATGAACAAACTCGAAGTTATCATGAAATCAAAAACCACTTATCATTGGTTCGATTCCAATCGAATTAGGGTAGCAATTCTCCAAAAAGGAACAAACCCAAGGTAATCACGAAATCAAAAACCACATTTCATTGTCTCGATTCTATTCGAATTAGATTAGCAACTCGCCAAAA
>NW_019248598.1:0-7978 GCF_002742605.1 Olea europaea var. sylvestris | reverse complement strand
TTCCAATGGAATTGGACTAGAAATTCGCCAAAAACGAACAAATCCAAAGTTATCTTGAAATCAAAAACCACTTTTCATTGGCACGATTCCAATCGAATTAGACTAGCAATTCGCAAAAACGAACAAACTCGATGTTATCATGAAATCAAGAACAATTTTTTATTGGCTCGATTCCAATCAAATTACTCTAGCAACTCGCGAAAAATGAACAAAATCGAAGGTATCATGAAATCAAAAATCACTTTTCATTGGCTTGATTCCAATCTAATTAGACTTGCAATTCGTCAAAAATGAACAAACCCAAAGTTATCATGAAATCAAAAATCACTTTTCATTGGCTCGATTCCAATCAAACTAGACTACCAATTCGCCAAAAATGAACAAACCCGAAGTTATTAGGAAATCAAAAATGACTTTTCATTGGCTCAATTCCAATCGAATTAGACAAGCAATTCGCCAAGAAAGAACAAACCCGAAATTATCATGAAATCAAAAACCACTTTTCATTGGCTCAATTCCAATCGAATTAGACTAGCAATTCGCCAAAAAGGAACAAACCCGAGGTTATCACGAAATCAAAAATCACATTCCATTAGCTCGATTCCAATCGAATTAGACTAGTAATTAACCATAAATGAAAAAACCTGAAGTGATCATGAAATCAAAAACCACTTTTCATTGGCTCAATCCAATCGAATTAGACTGGCAAGTCGCCAAAAATGAACAAACATGAAGTTATCATCAAATCAAAAACCACTATTTAATGGCACGATTCCAATCGAATTAGACTAGCAATTCGCCAAAAATGAACCAACCCGAAGTTATTATGTAATGAAAATCCACTTTTCACTAGCTCAATTCCAATCGAATTAGACTAGCAATTCGCCAAAAACGAACAAACCCGAAATTATCATGAAATCGAAAATCACTTTTCATTGGCTCGATCCCAATCGAATTAGACTAGTGATTTGCCAAAAATGAACAAACTCGAAGTTATCATGAAATCAAAAACCACTTTTCCTTGGGTCGATTCCAATGGAATTGGACTAGAAATTCGCCAAAAACGAACAAATCCAAAGTTATCTTGAAATCAAAAACCACTTTTCATTGGCATGATTCCAATCGAATTAGACTAGTAGTTCGCAAAAATGAACAAACCCGAAGTTATCATGAAATCAAGAACAATTTTTTATTGGCTCGATTCCAATCAAATTACTCTAGCAACTCGCGAAAAATGAACAAAATCGAAGGTATCATGAAATCAAAAATCACTTTTCATTGGCTTGATTCCAATCTAATTAGACTAGCAATTCGTCAAAAACGAACAAACCCAAAGTTATCTTGAAATCAAAAACCACTTTTCATTGGCTCAAGACTAGCAATTCGCCAAAAAGGAACAAACCCGAGGTTATCACGAATCAAAAACCACATTTCCTTAGCTCGATTCCAATCGAATTAGACTAGTAGTTCGCAAAAATGAACAAACCCGAAGTTATCATGAAATCAAAAACCACTTTTCATTGGCTCAAGACTAGCAATTCGCCAAAAAGGAACAAACCCGAGGTTATCACGAAATCAAAAACCACATTTCCTTAGCTCGATTCCAATCGAATTAGACTAGCAATTCGCAAAAAATAAACAAACCCAAGGTTATCAAAAAATCAAAAACCACTTTTCATCGGCTCGATTCGGATCGAACTAGACTACCAATTCGCCAAAAATGAAAAAACCCGAAGTTATTAGGAAATCAAAAATGACTTTTCATTGGGTCAATTCCAATCGAATTAGACTAGTAATTTGCCAAGAACGAACAATCCTGAAGTTATCATGAAATCAAAAACCATATTTCATTGGCTCAATTCCAATCAAATTAGACTTGCAATTCGCCAAAAACGAACAAATCCAAAATTATTAGGAAATGAAAAACCACTTTGCATTCGCTCAATTCCAATCAAATTAGACTAACAATTTGCCAAGAACGAACAAACTCGAAGTTATCATGAAATCAAAAACCACTTTTCATTGGTTCGATTCCAATCGAATTTGGGTAGCAATTCGCCAAAAAGGAACAAACCCAAGGTAATCACGAAATCAAAAACCACATTTCAATGGCTCGATTCCATTCGAATTAGATTAGCAACTCGCCAAAAATGAACAAACCCGAAGTTATCAGGAAATAAAATACCACTTTTCATTGGCTCGATTCCAATCGAATTAGACTAGTAATTCACCAAAAATGAACAAACCCGAAGTTATAAGGAAATCAAAAACCACTTTTTTATTAGTTCGATTTCAATTGAATTAGATTAGCAATTCGCCAAAAACGAATAAACATGAAGTTATCATCAAATCAAAAGCCACTTTTCAATGGCACGAGTCCAATCGAATTAGACTAGCAACTTGCCAAAAATGGACATACCCCGAAGTTATCGTGAAATCAAAAATCACTTCTCACTGGTTCGATTCCAATCGTATTAGACTAATAATTCGCCAAAAATGAACAAACTGAAATTATCATGAAATCAAAAACTACTTTTCATTGTCTCGATCCCAATCGAATTAGACTAGCAATTCGCCAAAAATGAAAAAACTCGAAGTTATCATGAAATCAAAAATCACTTTTCGTTGTATCGATTCCAATGGAATTGGACTAGAAATTCGCCAAAAACGAACAAATCCAAACATATCTTAAAATCAAAAAACACTTTTCATTGGGTCGATCCCAATCGAATTAAACTAGCAACTCACAAAAATGAATAAACCCGAAGTTATCATTAAATCAAAAACCACTTACTATTGGCTCGATTCCAATCGAATTAGTCTAGTAATTCGCCAAACACGAACAAACACTAAGGTATCATGAAATCAAAAATCACATTTCATTGGCTCGATTCCAATCAATTAGACTAGCAATTCGCCAAAAATAAACAAACCCAAAGTTATCATGAAATATAAAACCATTTTTCATTGGCTCGATTCCAATCGAACTAGACTAACAATTCGACAAAAATGAACAAACCCCAACGTATTAGGAAATCAAAAAGGACTTTTCATTGGCTTAATTCCAATCGAATTAGACTATTCATTCGCCAAAAACGAACAAACCCGAAGTTATCATGAAATCAAAAACCACTTTTCATTGACTCGATTCCAATCGAATTAGACTAGCAATTCGCCAAAAAGGAACAAACTTGAGGTTGTCAGAAAATCAAAAACCACATTTCATTGACTCGATTCCATTCGAATTAGACTAGTAATTCGCCATAAATGAAGAAACCCAAAGTGATCTTGAAATCAAAAACCACTTTTCATAGGCTCGATCCAATTGAATTAGACTAGCAATTCGCCAAAAACGAACGAACATGAAGTTATCATCAAATCAAAAACCACTTTTTAATGGCATGATTCCAATCGAATTAGACTAGCAATTCGCTAAAAATGAACCAACCCGAAGTCATTATGTAATGAAAAACAACTTTTCACTGGCTCGATTCCAATCGAATTAGACTAGCAATTCGTCAAAAACGAACAAACCTGAAATTATCATGAAATCAAAAATCAGTTTTCATTGGCTCGATCCCAATCGAATTAGACTAGCGATTCGCCAAAAATGAAAAACCTTGAAGTTATCATGAAATCAAAAACCACTTTTCGTTGAATCGATTCCAATGGAATTGGACTAGAATTTCCCAAAAACGAACAATTCTAAAGATATCTTGAAATCAAAAACCTCTTTTCATTGGTATGATTCCAATTGAATTAGACTAGCAATTCGCAAAAATGAACAGCCCCGAAGTTATCGTGAAATCAAAAATAACTTTTTATTGGCTCGATTCCAATCGAATTAGTCTTGCAAATCGCCAAAAATGAACAAAATCGAAGGTATCATGAAATCAAAAATCACTTTTCATTGGCTCGATTCCAATAAAATTAGACTAGCAATTCGTCAAAAATGAACAAACCCAAAGTTATCATGAAATCAAAAACCACTTTTCATTTGCTCCATTCCAATCGAACTAGACTACCAATTCGCCAAAAACGAACAAACCCGAAGTTATTAGGAAATCAAAAACTACTTTTCATTGGCTCAATTCCAATCGAATTAGCAAGCAATTCGCCAGGAACGAACAAACCCGAAGTTATCATGAAATCAAAAACCACTTTTTCATTGGCTCAATTCCAATCGAATTAGACTAGCAATTTGCTAAAAAGGAACGAACCCGAGGTTATCACGAAATCAAAAACCACATTTCGGTGCTCGATTCCAATCGAATTAGACTAGCAATTCGCCAAAAATAAACAAACTCGAGGTTATTAGGAAATCAAAAACGACTCTTCATTGGCTTAATTCCAATCGAATTCGACTAGTAATTTGCCAAGAACGAACAAACCCGAAGTTATCATGAAATCAAAAATCACATTTCATAGGCTCGATTCCAATCGAATTAGACTTGCAATTCGCCAAAAATGAACGAACCCGAAATTATCAGGAAATCAAAAACCACTTTGCATTCGCTCAATTCCAATCAAATTAGACTAACAATTTGCCAAGAACAAACAAATCCGAAGTTATAATGAAATCAAAAACTACTTTTCATTGGTTCGATTCCTATCGAATTAGGCTAGCAATTCGCCAAAAAGGAACAAACCCAAGGTAATCACGAAATCAAAAACCACATTTCATTAGCTCGATTCCATTAGAATTAGACTAGCAATTCGCCAAAAATGAACACCCGAAGTTATCAGGAAATAAAATACCACTTTTCATTAGCTCGATTCCAATCGAATTAGACTTGCAATTCACCAAAAGTGAACAAACCCGAAGTTATCAGGAAATCAAAAACTACTTTTTCATTGGCTCGATTCCAATCGAATTAGACTAGCAATTCGGCAACAACGAACAAACCTGAAATTATCAGGAAATCAAAAACCACTTTTCGTTGGGTCCATTACGATCGAATTCGACTAGCAATTCGCCAAAAAAGAAAAAAACCCGAAGTGATCATGAAATCAAAAACCACTTTTCAATGGCCCGATTCCAATCGAATTAGACTAGCAATTCGCCAAAAATGAACAAACCCGAAGTTATGATGAAACCGAAAACCACTTTCCATTGGCTCGATTCCAATCGAATTAGACTAGTAATTCGCCAAAAACGAACAAACTCGAAATTATCATGAAATCAAAAACCACTTTTCGTTAGATCAATTCCAATGGAATTGGACTAGAAATTCTCCAAAAATGAACAAACTAAAAGTTATCTTGAAATCGAAAACAACATTTCATTGGCTCGATTCCAATCGAATTAGACTATCAATTCTCCAAAAACCAACAAGCTCGAAGTTATCATGAAATCAAAAACCACTTTTCATTAGCTCGATTCCAATCGAGTTTGACTAGCAATTCGACAAAAATGAACAAACTCGAAGTTATCTAGAAATCAAAAACCACTTTTCATTGGCTCGATTCCAATCGAATTAGACTAGCAAATCGCCAACACCGAACAAATCCGAAGCTGTCATGAAATCAAAAGTTAGATTTCGTTGGCTCGATTTCAATCGAATTGACTAGCGATTCGCCATAAACGAACAAATCCGAAGTTGCCATGAAATCAAAAACCACTTTTCATTAGCTTGATTGAAATCGAATTAAACTAGCAATTCGCTAAAAATGAACAAACCTGAAGTTATCATGAAATCAAAAACAACTTTCCACTGGCTCGATTCCAATCGAATTAGACTAGCAATTCGCCAAAAACGAACAAACCCGAAGTTGTTATGAAATCAAAAACCACTTTTCATTAGCTCGACTCCAATCGAATTAGACTAGCAATTCGCAAAAATGAACAAACCCGAAGTTATCATGAAATCAAAAAGCACTATTCATTGGATCAATTCCAATGGAATTGGACAAGAAATTAGCCGAAAACGAACAAACCCAAAGTTATCTTGAAATCAAAAACCACTTTTCATCGGCCCAAATCCAATTGAATTAGAGTAGCAATTCGCAAAAATGAACAAACCGGAAGTTATCATGAAATCAAAAACCACATTTCACGGTACGATTCCAATCGAATTAGACAAGCAATTCGCCAAAAACGAAGAAACCAGAAATGATCATGAAATCAAAAACCACTTTTCATTGGCTCGATTCCAATCGAACTAGACTACCAATTCACTAAAAATGAGCAAACCCGAAGTTATTAGGAAATCAAAAACGACTTTTCATTGGCTCAATTCCAATCGAATTAGATAAGCAATTCGCCAAGAACGAACAAACCCGAAGTTATCATGAAATCAAAAACCACTTTTCATTGGCTCAATTCCAATCGAATTAGACTAGCAATTCGCCAAAAAGGAACGAACCCGAGGTTATCATGAAATCAAAAACCACTTTTCATTGGCTCGATTCCAATCGAGTTAGACTAGCAATTCACCAAAAATGAACAAACCCGAAGCTATCATGAAATCAAAAACCACTATTCATTGGCTCGATTTCAATCAAGTTAGACTAGCAATTCGCCAACACCGAACAAACCCGAACTTATCATGAAATCAAGATTCAGTTTTCATTGGCTCAATTTCAATCGAATTAGACTAGTGCTTCGCCATAAATGAACAAACCCGAAGTTACCATGAAATCAAAAACCACTTTTTACCGGCTCGATTGAAATCGAATTAGACTAGTAATTCGCCAAAAACGAAAAAATCTGAAGTTATCATGAAATCAAAAACCACTTTTCGTTGGCTTGATTCCAATCGAATCAAACTAGCAATTCACTTAAAGCGAAAAAAATCGAAGTTATCATGAAATCAAAAGCCACTTTTCATTGGCTCGATTCCAATCGAATTAAACTAACAATTCGTCGAAAACGAACAAACCTAAAGTTATCTTGAAATCAAAAACCACTTTTCATTGGCCGATTCCAATCGAATTAGAGTAACAATTCGCAAAAATGAACAAATCGGAAGTTATCATGAAATCAAAAACCATTTTTCACAGCTCAATTCCAATCGAATTAGACAAGCAATTTGCCAAAAACGAACAAACCTGAAGTGATCATGAAATCAAAAATCACTTTTCATTGGCTCGATTCCAATCGAATTAGACTATCAATTCGTCAAAAATGAACAAACCCGAAATTGTCTAGAAATCGAAAACTACATTTCGTTGGCTCGATTCCAATCGAATTAGACTAGGAATTCGCCAAAAATGAACAAACCCGAATTTATCTTGAAATCAAAAACCACTTTCCACTGGCTCGATACCAATCGAATTAGACTAGTAATTCGCCAAAAAATGAACAAACCCGAAGTGATCATGAAATCAAAAACTACTTTTCATTAGCTCGATTCCAATTGAACTAGACTAGCAATTCGGCAAAAATGAACTGACCCGAAGTGATCATGAAATCAAAAACCACTTTACATTGGTTCGACTCCAATCGAATTAGACTAGCAATTCACCAAAAATGAACGAACCCGAAGTTATCATAAAATCAAAAACCACTTTTCATTTGCTCGATTCCAATTGAATTAGACAAGCAATTCGCAAAAACGAACGAACCAGAAGGTATCATGAATTCAAAAACCACTTTTCGTTGGATTGATTCCAATGGAATTGGACAAGAAATTTGTCGAAAATGATCGAACCCAAAGTTATCTTGAAATCAAAAACCACTTTTCATTGGACCGATTCCAATGGAATTGGACTAGAAATTCGCTGAAAATGAACAAACCCAAAGCTATCTTGAAATCAAATACCACTTTTCAATGGCCCAATTCCAATCGAATTAGACTAGAAATTCGCAAAAATGAACAAATCAGAAGTTATCATGAAATCAAAAATCACTTTTCATTGTGTCGATTCCAGTAGAATTAGTCTAGCAATTCGCAAAAAAGAACAAACCCAAAGATATCATGAAATCAAAAACCACTTTTCATTGGCTCGATTCCAGTCGAATTCGATTAGCAATTCG
>NW_019248597.1:0-1370 GCF_002742605.1 Olea europaea var. sylvestris | reverse complement strand
CAATTCCGACACAGTCGAGAAAAATGACGAAATTGCCCCCTGCTTGATTTTTATTTCCGATCAACAAGTCAAATTTTAGCCCATTCCGACACATTCGCGAAAAGTGACGAAATTACACCCGGCGTGATTTTTGTTCCCGGTAAACCTGTCAAATTTGAGCCCATTCCGACACAGTCGAGAAAAATGACGAAATTGCCCTCGGCGCGATTTTTATTCCAGATCAAACTGTCAAATTTTAACCGATTCCAAAAACAGTCGAGAAAAATGACGAAATTGTGCCCGGCGCGATTTTTGTCTCCGATCAACCTGTCAAATTTTAGTCAATTCCGACACAGTCGCGAAAAATGATGAAATTGCTCCAGCGCGATTTTTGGTTCCGATCAACCTAACAAATTTTAGCCCATTCCGACACAGTCGAGAAAATTGAAGGAATTGCCCCTGGCGCGATTTTTATTTCAGATCAAACTGCCAAATTTCAGCCAATTTCGACACATTCGAGAAAAATGACGAAGTTGCCGTCGGCGCGATTTTTATTTCCGATCAAACTGCCAAATTTAAGCCAATTCCGACACAGTCGAGAAAAATGACGAAATTGCCCCCCGGCGCGATTTTTGTTCCCGATAAACCTGTCAAATTTGAGCCCATTCCGACGCAGTCGAGAAAAATGACGAAATTGCCCCCGGCGTGGTTTTTGTTCCCGATCAACCCGTCAAATTTGAGCCCATTCCGACACAGTCGAGAAAAATGACGAAATTGACCCCGGCCCGATTTTTGTTTCCGATCAACAAGTCAAATTTCAGCCAATTCCGACACAGTCGTGAGAAATGACGAAATTACACCCGGCGCGGTTTTTGTTCCCGATAAACCTGTCAAATTTGCGCCAATTCCGACACAGTCGAGAAAAATGACGAAATTGCCGCCGGCGCGATTTTTATTTCCGACCAAACTGCCAAATTTCAACCAATTCCGACACAGTCGAGAAAAATGATGAAATTGCTCCCGGCGCGATTTTTGTGTCCGATCAACCTGTCAAATTTGAGCCCATTCCGACACAGTCGAGAAAAATGACGAAATTGCCCCTGTGCGATTTTTATTTCAGATCAAACTGCCAAATTTTAGCAAATTCCGACACAGTCGAGAAAAACGACGAAATTGCCCCCGGCGCGATTTTTGTTTCCTATCAACTAGTCAAATTTTAGCCAATTCCGACACAGTCGCGAAAAATGACGAAATTACACCCGGCGAGATTTTTGTTCCCGATAAACCGGTCAAATTTGGGCCCATTCAGACACAGTCGAGAAAAATGACGAAATTGCCGCCGGCGCGATTTTTATTTCCGATCAAACTGCCAAATTTCATCCAATTCCGAC
>NW_019248596.1:0-1370 GCF_002742605.1 Olea europaea var. sylvestris | reverse complement strand
ACTTTACGCGATAAGCAATTATATGCTAAATTCAGTAAAAGTGAATTCTGGCTCGATGGAGTGGTATTTTTGGAACATGTCATATCAGTAGAGGGAATTTATGTTGACCCGTGGAAACTAAGGCAGTGGTAAAATGGGAAGGCCTACTAATGTGATAGAAATACGAAGTTTTCTTGGGGGTTATTACCATCGTTTTGTAGAGGGATTTCCTAATATTGCTTTTCCTTTGACCAGTTTGACTAGAAAGAATGCTAAATTTGTTTGGAATGAAGATTCTAAAAGAAGTTTCCTCTAATTGAAGAATCATTAGTGTTAGCTTTAGTTCTTACCTTTTCGTCTCCCAATGAGGAGTTTGTGATATATAGTGATGCTTCACGTCATGGTCTTGGTTGTGTTTTGATGCAGAATGGGAAAGTTATAGCATATGCTTCCAAACAGTTGAAGAAACATGAACTGAGATATCCTACACATGACTTAGAGTAAGCTGTAGTTGTTTCAGCCTTGAAGATTTGGAGACATTACTTGTATGGCGAAAGATGTCAGATCATAAAATCTTAAAGTATATTTTCGATCAAAAGAGTTGAACTTGAGGCAAAGAAGATGGTTAGAATTGATAAAATATTAAGACTGGAAGATTGATTATTATTCAGGGAAGACTAATGTAATTGCTGATGCTCTCAGTAGGAAGATATCGAGTCTTATGACCTAGACTAATGCAGCATGTGTAACTGGATATCAATAAGGAAACCATTTAAGAGATTCAAGATTTTTGAATTTCTCTTCTTTTTCTTCGTACATAAAAAATTTGAGTGCTAGTTTATAAACCAATTATGAATTCTTGTAATTTTGTGTTGCTTCACTAGATTTTTAGTTGTTAAGATATATATGAATCCTTATTATGAAGTTTTAATATAATTTTCAATATTTTGACTTCCAATATGTGTTTATTATTAGATCATTGTTATAGGGTTTAATTCTTTTCTATTACATAATCAATAATTGGATGATGTGTGAATTTTATTATATTCGAGAGAAATAATCAGATAAATAGCACATTATAATAATTGTTGTAAGGTCTAATAGAGAATAGAGATATACAACTATTTAACTGAACAATTCAACCTTCATATATAAAGAACACCATAAAACATTAATATAGACCTTTTATATAATAAAATACATAAAATATTGCAGTTAATGAAGGTCAATTAATCATTCTTTTGGTAGAATTCCAAAGGCTAGATACAAGAAATCAATCCTTTGAAGATCCAACTTAAATTTGAGACAAAGAAGTGGAAGGTACAATTGGAGATCAATCAAGAAACCATTTAAAAGTTTCAAGATTTCCAAATTCCTCTTGTTTTTTTTTT
>NW_019248595.1:0-1370 GCF_002742605.1 Olea europaea var. sylvestris | reverse complement strand
CCCCGGCGCGATTTTGGTTTCCGATGAATCTGTCAAATTTTTGCCAATTCCGACGCCGTCACGAAAAATGACGAAATTGCCCAAGGCGCGATTTTTGTTTCCAATCAATCTGTCAAATTTCAGCCGATTCCGACACCGTCGCGAAAAATGACAAAATTGCCCCCAGCGCGATTTTTGTTTTCGATCAATCAGTCTAATTTTAGGCGATTCCGACACCGTCGAGAAAAATGACGAAATTGCCCCTGCGAGAGTTTTGTTTCCGATAAATCTGTCAAATTTTAGCCGATTTCGACACCGTCGCGAAAAATGACGAATTTGTCCCCGGCGCGATTTTTGTTTCCGATGAATCCGTCAAATTTTAGCCGATTCCGACACCGTCGAGAAAAATGACGAAATTGCCCCAGGCGCGATTTTTATTTCCGATCAATTTTTCAAATTTTAGCCGATTCCGACACCGTCGCGAAAAATGACGAAATTGCCCCCGGCGCGATTTTTGTTTCCGATCAATCAGTCAAATTTTGGCCGATTTCGACACCGTCGCGAAAAATGACGAATTTGTCCACGGAGCGATTTTTGTTTCCGATGAATCTGTCAAATTTTAGCCGATTCCGACACCGTCGCGAAAAATGACAAAATAGCCCCCGGCGCGATTTTGGTTTCCGATGAATCTGTCAAATTTTAGCCAATTCCGACGCCGTCACTAAAAATGACGAAATTGCCCACGGCGCGATTTTTGTTTCCAAGCAATTTGTCAAATTTTAGCCGATTCCGACACCGTCGCGAAAAATGACGAATTTGTCCCCGGCGCGATTTTTGTTTCCGATCAATCTTTCAAAATTTAGCCGATTCCGACGCCGTCGCGAAAAATGACGAATTTGTCCCCGGCGCGATTTTTGTTTCCGATCAATCTTTCAAAATTTAGCCGATTCCGACGCCGTCGCGAAAAATGACGAATTTGTCCCCGGCGCGATTTTTGTTTCCGATCAATCAGTCAAATTTTAGCCGATTCCGACACCGTCGCAAAAATGACAAAATTGCCCCTGGCGCAATTTTTATTTCCGATGAATCCGTCAAATTTTAGCCGATTCCGACACCTTCAAGAAAAATGACGAAATTGCCCCCGGCGCGATTTTTTGTTTCCGATCAATTTGTCAAATTTTAGCCGATTCCGACACCTTCAAGAAAAATGACGAATTTGCCCCTGTGCAATTTTTGATTCCCATCCATCGGTCAAATTTTAGCCGATTTCGACAACGTCGCGAAAAATGACGAAATTGCCCACGGCGTGATTTTTGTTTCCCATCATTCAGTCAAATTTTAGCCGATTCCGACACCGTCACGAAAAATGACGAAATTGCCCCTGCGCGATT
>NW_019248594.1:0-1370 GCF_002742605.1 Olea europaea var. sylvestris | reverse complement strand
TGTACTTATTGACACTTTGTTCATTAATATTAACTTGTTTCGGTCTCATCATGATATTCACACTATTTGTCAATTAGATCACAAATCAAATTTGAAATCCTATGTCATTCATGAAAAAAATAGAGTCCTACATATACATCCGTTCAATGCCAAGTCGTCAAATTATTAGCCCATGTTAAAAATGAGCGTAATACTGTGTAGATGTTGTGACCAAAATATTTTGCAAAACTCGATTAGTTTAAAATAAATTAAAGTTTGGTGGCTTCGATGACACCATGAACAATTTAGTGTCCACATTATTGAAATTAACCCAAGTTGCATTTCTAAATTTATGGATGTATTGAATACGGATAATGGGTTGATTAGAAGCTATATACGGTCAGTGATGCGGAATTGATTATTATTTTGTAAGCTTATATATGAAGTGATATTTCATATGTGCCAACACCCATTTAACAACCTAAAGAAGCCCATCAACTTGCATTGGCTCGTCTTTCAACTTGTAACTTATATATACAAGTGGTCAATAGTTTGTAACTGAAAAATGGTGACTCAAGGATTAGTCCAATTTTGCAATCTAAGAAACAAATATTTTTCTAGGGTACGCATGACAAAAATAATTCGATATCTGCTTAATCGGGTCGGAAAAATTCACCCCAAGGCGAGTACGGGTAACGGGGACCCACCCCGTTTTATTTTACTTTTTTCAATATTTTTAATGGAAAAACTCAATGAACTCATTAATTCCAATTGAAGATGGCAGCAGAGACTGTCACGCCTCGACCCGTTGCCAACCCTATTATAGGGTTTCTCAATAGGCTAGATTTTATTCAAAATGTGGTCGTCTATGGACAAAGCTAAGGCTACGCGGCATTTTCACGGAAGGATATATGTCCCATTTGATCTCCATTATTTCACATTATAATTCTCTCATTTTTATTTTCAACCATACAATTTTTCATAAAATAATATTATATGTAAGCCAAAAAATTTTCATTCTTTTTCGACCACACATTTTGCATAAAAAAAATGTTTTTTTAAAAATTAAATCAAATATGGAGGCCAAACGGGGGATAATGTCCAGTGAAAAGAGTCGAACTTATATCAAAATTTGTTTTAATATTCATATGACAACCAGTCCCAATGAAGAACATGATTTGAGGTTGCTATACGACAAGAAAAGAGGCCCATTAACTTTACCTTTTTTCTGATCGAACGGCCAATTTTCATTTTTGTTTCCATTCGGTATCCGAAATTTTTGAAGGTTGACAACTATATCTATTAGGGTTCTAGATTAATTTCCATAATTCCCATGATAGCTTGTGGAAACTTATTTTTTTGGTGCTTTTTTGAATAATATACAGACTTAT
>NW_019248593.1:0-1370 GCF_002742605.1 Olea europaea var. sylvestris | reverse complement strand
CGACTTATTCATCACTCATATTTATTTATTCGTTGAACCATTTGTAAACTCTTCTCAGACGAAGGACAAACTTTCAGAGTAGCAAGTTCAATAGATTTGCTATTAACTATTTGTTTTAATAATAGAATAATGTAATGGTTTGTTCAAAGGTCTCTGTCTCTTGCTTTTTAATGAAATCATAGGCTTATGATATGTGACTATTTGATTGTCACCAACTAGAATTACCCGTATTGGTCAGTTTTTCTAATTAAGATCTGCATGCTTTATGATTTTCTCTCTTTTTTTTTTTTCAATAAAAAATTGAAGTGCACATATTGATAACAAGGGATCCAAAGATGGAGAATTATGCGGACAATAAAACAAGAATAATTCTAGTGGTACCTAATTTCTCGTACATGTGAAAGGATAAACACCCTTAGGTACGAGAAATTATGTGCCACTAGCATGATTGATAAAACAAAAGAAATGACAGTCGGGAAGGGTGTGTCTTGCTCAGTACAGAACATCAAAAATTCTAAGTGATTGTGTGGATAAAAAGCGTCACCATCAAGTATTAAGACATAAATGTTACCTAAAGTTCGTTTTATAGACATATTTTGTGTACGTATGAACTAAGCCATGGGAAGAATATTTCATAATTGTTGTCATATAACAACAAAGCTAGGAAGTCCAAAGATGCCAACATACGTCCAACGCACTACAATCATTGTCCTATAACTTGCTATTGACGATGAACTAGTAATTAAAGTTACAAGAAACTCATCAATTTTATACATTGTGTATGAGTTAATATATATACACCAAAATCATGTACAACATAAGCCCAATGGTAAATATTCATATCTTAATTTAAAAATAATATTGCACGGAGTTGATTGTAAGTACAAATTAGAACCTCTCCAATAACCTCTCTATATTTTCAAGAGTCAACCCTTAAAATTATATTACAAGAAACTTTTCAAGTTAACATTTTAAAATATGGAGTGGGTTTGACTCTTCAAATTTGGAAAGCCAAATCCACTCTCTATAATTAAATACGAGAAAGCTGATGAAAATAAAAGATATGAAAAAATAATAAATACATATTGGGAGTAGTAAAATTAAGTAAATGTTAATGATAAGAGAGTATTTGAAAAAAAAAATACACTTTAAATTTGTAGATATTTTTTGAATTACAAATTATACTCTTTGAAATGGAGAATCTCTTAAATATACTCTTAGATTAACAAGTTGGACATTTCATTCATAACATAAGCTATTAGAAAATGAGTACATGTATTTAATTACATCTCGTTTTTAATAGTACACTAGTCATTAGGAGTTTGGTGGAGGTATGCAGCTTCCCTTTCCTACGCATAGTCATGGAAATG
>NW_019248592.1:0-1370 GCF_002742605.1 Olea europaea var. sylvestris | reverse complement strand
GTAATTTTACTCAAATTTGATTGGAAATGCGCCAATGAACTAAATTCAAGTGAAATTTTAGTTAAATTTGATTGGAAACACGCCAATGAACAAAACCCAGGTGAAATTTTAGTTAAATTTGATTGGAAACGCTCCAATGAGCTAAACCCATGGGAAATTTTATTCTAATTCGATTGGAAACAGGCAAAGAACAAAACCTAGGTGCAATTTTAGTCAAATTTGATTGGAAACGTGCCAAACCCATGTGAAATTAGTCAAATTTGACTGGAAACGTACCAAAGAACAAAAATCCAGATGAAATTTTACATAAATTTGATTGAAAATGCGCCATTTAACAAAATTCGGATGAAATTGCAGTCATATTGGATTTGAAGTGCGACAATAAACAAAATCCAGACGAAATTTTTGTCAAATTTGATTGGAAAAAAACCAATGAACTAAATTCGAGTAAAATTTTAGTCAAATTTGATTGGAAACAAGCCAATGAAGAAAAACCCATGTGAAATTTTAGTCAAATTTGATTGGAAACAGGCCAATGATGAAAAACCCAGGTGAAATTTAGTCAAATTTGATTGGAAACGTGCCAATGAACTAAACCGATGTGAAATTTTAGTGAAATTTCAAATTTGATTGGAAGAGCACCATTGATCAAAATTTAGATGAAATTTTACCCAAATTTGGTTGAAAATACGCCATTTAATGAAACTCAGATGAAATTGTAGTCATTTTTACTTGACGCATGACAATGAACAAAATCCAGACGAAATTTTAGTTAAATTTGATTGGAAACGTGCCAATGAACAAAACCCAGGTGAAATTTTAGTCAAATTTGATTGGAAACACGCCAATGACTCAAACTCACGTGAAATTTTAGTCAAATTTTATTGGAAATGCACCAATAAACTAAACCCGTGTGAAATTTTAGTCAAATTTGATTGGAAACAAGCCAATGAACAAAATCAAGGTGAAATTTTAGTCAAATTTGATTGAAAACGCGCCGGTTAACCAAACCCATGTGAAATTTTAGTCAAATTTGATTGAAAACGCACAAATGAACAAAATTCAGATGAAATTCGTCTCAAATTTGATTGAAAACGCGCTATTTAACAAAATTCAGATGAAATTACAGTCATTTGATTTGAAGCACCACAATAAATTAAATCCAGATGAAATTTTAGTCAAATTTGATTGAAAACCTGCTAATGAACTAAATTCGAGTAAAATTTTAATCAAATTTGATTGGAAACAAGCCAATGAAGAAAAACCTAGGTAAAATTTTAGTCAAATTTGATTGGAAATGGGCCAATAAACTAAATGCATGTGAAATTTTAGTCAAATTTGATTGGAAATGCAACAATGAAAAAAATCCA
>NW_019248591.1:0-1370 GCF_002742605.1 Olea europaea var. sylvestris | reverse complement strand
GAAGTTTTTATTGATCTCAACTACTCTTTTAATTCTTTAGAAGATCAAATTATTTACATCTTGAAAAATTCTTGAGTGATCCAAATTATTACAAATATTTTTCTATCTCAAAATTTTCAAAGTAACATTTGAGCTATACTCATTGCAATCTATTGAAGTGTTAAACCTACTTCTCTCTCAATACTCAATTGTAATCATTCCATCAAGAGAGAAGTTTTTTTACTTATAATATCTCATTCTCTTATTTTTGATTGAGGATCGTGTTGAGATCCCGAAAAGCTCAACATTGTAAAAGAACTGTGTTCCTTGGTTGTAAGTAACCGAAAGGTTTGTAAAAGATTGGATTGCACCATAAGTCAATCACATTTAGTGAAAAACGCCTTGCTCGTGACGGAGAGCTTGGTAACGGAAGACGTAGATCGCAATTGGATCGAACCTCCATACTATATCGTTTGCATCTTCTTTCCATTTCTCTTGTTATCTTTTGAAGTTATTTTGCTTGCTCTTTATCTTATTTGCAAATTAATTATATTAGCATTTATTTTCGAAAAAGATTTAAATAACCAATTCACCCCCCTCTTGGTTAGTCGTTCTTGGGCTTTTAATTGGTATCAGAGCGAGGTACTCACTTTTAAAAGATTTTACAATCTTGAGTAATGGCTAACCAAGTTTTCCAAATCTTGAGGGACACTTAACAAAAAGACCTCCCTTCTTTGACGACACACACTATAATTATTGGAAAACTAGAATGATGATCTATGTACAATCCATTGATTATAATATTTGGGAAATTATTGAAATTGGTCCATATGTCCCTACCAAGACTATTAAAATAGATGGTTGACCGGATCAAATTATTTCTAAAGCAAGAGAAGAATATGATGAAGAAGACAAGAGAAAATTGTCCTTAAATGCCAAGGCTAAAAATTTGCTTTATTGTGCACTTAATAGAAATGAATTTAATAGAATAAGCACATGTGAATCGGCATATGATATTTGGCATGCTCTTGAAGTCACTCATGTTGGCACGAGCAAGGTTAAAGAAACGAAAATAAATTTGTCAATTAAAGAATTTGAAAATTTCTTTATGAAACAAAATGAGCCTATTGTTGATATGATTACGCATTTTACTGATATTGTAAATGGTCTTAAAGGTTTTGATTGTAAGTTTACTAGCAGTGAACTTGTAAATAAAATACTTAGGTCCTTGTCGGAGGAATGGAGCCCAATAAGAATGTTGATCGAAAATACCAAGGATATAAATGTATATCCCTTGGAGGAGCTATATGGCACGTTAATGACATATGAGCTAAATAATGTCGAAGTTAAGGAGAAAACAAGACAAAGCAAGGAAGAATCAAAAGACCCTT
>NW_019248590.1:0-1370 GCF_002742605.1 Olea europaea var. sylvestris | reverse complement strand
TCGTGCCATCAACTTTTTCATATACATCTGATTCTATTGCTTCCAAAACCATTGTGGCTTGAAGTGGTTGAAGATTTTTGGTTTGTTGGGGTTGAAATCCACCGCGTAAAGTTGGTATGTCGGATGGTGGATAAAGATTTTTGAAGGTTTGTGATTTGTCTCGCATTCTAGAGAGAAGCGAGAGCGTTTGGGCTAGAGCGAGAAAGTGTGGTTTAGCTGTTGGTTTTGGTTTAGGGTTTAGGGTTTGGGGTTTGGGGTTTATGGTTTAGGGTTTGGGGATTTCGACCCTTCTGGAACCATTGGTGATGGTCGCAAACCCTGATTCAATGCGTAGAGTGGAATTTTGACAACATTGGGATTCGTGCCATCAACATTTTCATATAGATCTGATTCTATTGCTTCCAAAACCATTGTAGCTTGAGGTGCTGGAAGATTTTGGGTTGTTTGGGGTTGAAATCCACCGGGTAAAGGTTGTATGTCAGGTGGTGGATCAAGATTTTTGAAAGTTTGTGATTGGTCTCCCATTTTAGAGAGAAGGGAGAGCATTTTGAGTTAGAGAGAGAAAGTGCTGTTTAGGGTTTGGTTTTGGTTTAGGGTTTGGGGTTTAGGGTTTTCGACCCTTCTGGAATCATTGGTGATGGTCCCAGACCCTGATTCAATGCGTAAAGTGGAGTTTTGACAACATTGGGATTCGTGCCATCAACATTTTCATATAGATCTGATTCTATTGCTTCCGAAACCACTGTAGCTTGAAGTACTGGAAGATTTTGGGTTGTTCGGGGTTGAAATCCACCGGGTAAAGGTGGTATGTCGGGTGCTGGATCACGATTTTTGAAGATTTTTGATTTGTCTTCCATTTTAGAGAGAAGGGAGAGCGTTTTAGGCTACAGAGAGAAAGTGCGGTTGAGAGTTTGGTTTTGGTTTAAGGTTTGGGGTTTAGGGATTGCGGCCCTTCTGGAATCATTGGTAATGGTCCCTGACCTTGATTCAATGCGTAGAGTGGAGTTTTGAAAACATTGGGATTCGTGCCATCAACTTTTTCATATACATCTGATTCTATTGCTTCCAAAACCATTGTGGCTTGAAGTGGTGGAAGATTTTTGGTTTGTTGGGGTTGAAATCCACCGCGTAAAGGTGGTATGTCGGATGGTGGATCAAGATTTTTGAAGGTTTGTGATTTGTCTCGCATTCTAGAGAGAAGCGAGAGCGTTTTGGGCTAGAGCGAGAAAGTGTGGTTTAGCGTTTGGTATTGGTTTAGGGTTCAGGGTTTGGGGTTTGGGGTTTGTAGTTTAGGGTTTGGGGATTTCGACCCTTCTGGAACCATTGGTGATGGTCGCAAACCCTGATTCAATGCGTAGAGTGGAATTTTG
>NW_019248589.1:0-1370 GCF_002742605.1 Olea europaea var. sylvestris | reverse complement strand
TGTAGAAAATTTTGACTGACTACGTATTCTGACAGAAACGGATAATTGAGACAAATTATTTAATTAACTAGGTTTTGTATTCTGAAGGAGCCGCACAACACATAGCTAGAAGTCAGAGCATTCATCATATGTACTACTTTATTTCCACGACCTCAACAAATTTAGGCCCAGTTTGATTACACTGTATTTTTCATGGAACTTGGAGTTCGAATTCCAACTTTCACTTTTGGCCTGTTTGATTAACAAAATTTTTCAGAGAATTGATTTTCCATGATTTTCTAGGTACAAGCCGATAAAGCATAAAATTCCACCTTTTATTTTCCCATGAAGTAGGTGGTTTTTGAAATTCCACCTTTTTTTTATTTGTTTTTTTTTTTTAAATTGTTGGCAATGTGAACAAATTCTAGAAATAATTGTAAAAGATGATAACCCTTAAATTGACAATTTTCATGTAAAACAAAGTCAAACGAATACCAAAATATAGATTATTTTTTGATTTTTTTTTTTTTTTTGGTTAGCAATGGAAACAAATTCTAAGAACAATGGTAGAATTAGATATTTCTTAAATTGACAATTTTCATGAAAAACAAAGTCAAACGAACACCAAAAGACACTTTTATTTCAAGACTTTCCACCTAGAAAATTATACCAATCAGACACTATCATTTGACAATTTCCAGTAAAATAGTTTTTAGACAATTCAATTCCCTGAAATTTTCTTTCTACCCAAATTCCATTTTTGCAATGTATACATATATATTCGGCATTACTTCTTATCATGTGGTTTTACCTTATTTATCAGCCTTTAATATTTTTTACATCTATTTGTAATACCTTTTCATATTAAGAAACCTTGAGACCATAACATTTAACTTTGACACGTTAATTTTTCAAAAAAATAACTAAACTTAGGGTCTCGTCATCATAACCTCTCTGAACTGTAAAATGTCACTGAAAACGTCATTAAACTTTGCGAAAATGCTTTCCATCACTCTTTGGATTTTGGCTTGGACTATCTACATGAGGGATGGAATTAGTATAGGGCAGAAATTGTCATCCAATTCACCGAACTAATGATGGATTGGGAGTTTTCAACATCATTAACATTTCAACAATATTTTAAAGTTTACTGATGTTGTCATGACACGATCCAAGGCTTAGAGCCCGTTTGACAAAACTTTTGAAAAGTTAAAAGGAGCTTTTGAGACTTAAAAACTGCTTTTGGACCTGTTTGATTAAATTTGTTAAAGTGTTTTTTATAGTTAAAAGAGTTTTTAGAGGAAAATGGTTCAATGCGGCTTCTTTTAAAAGTACTTCGGGAATAAGAAGTGCTTTTAAATAAAATTTCTCAAACAAAAATTACTGTAACT
>NW_019248588.1:0-1370 GCF_002742605.1 Olea europaea var. sylvestris | reverse complement strand
TTATTTTATAAGAGTTAAAATTAAACATATCAGCATTTGAATTAATGTAATTTTGTAAATATTAAAAAATTTAATTATAATACGGAACCGAACCTCACCGAATCGAACCGAGCTGAACTGAATGGAATTGAATCCGACGGTTTTATAATTAAATTTGGACCCCACGTTCCACTTATTAAATACCCAAAAATTTCGAGTCGGTTCGGTTCTAAATGCTCAACCCTTCAAATTACCAAAAAAGCATCAAAATTGCCCAAATTAAGGAGAGTATTGCAATCACTTTTCCTCTTTGCACCAAATCGTCATCTCAATGCTATCAACGTGTTATCTAACATCTCGACCTCACTTGATTCGGAACCTTTTGCATCAAATATTTATTTGAATTTTGTGTTATAAGATTTCCCTTATTTTCAAAAACGCAGCCACGTTTTGAATATTTTAGAAAATTGAAAACTGAAAATGATCTTGAAATGGCAAACTAAAGGCACTCTTAATTTTCATGCTCATTTTTAATAACATATTTACATAATAAAACATTATGCACCTAAATTTAAAATTTTTTCTACTTTTTAGCCACAATTTTTCTCCTTTTTTTTTGTATTTTTATTTTTTCAAACTGATGGCCGTCAAACACAAAAACGGAGATTGTAGTGTAAACTTCATTTCCCATTATTTCATTGATTTGAAATTCAAAATTCAAACTAGAACAAATAGAAAATATTGATTTGACGTGTGTTTTGACGGTCAAAGAAAAAGTGTGTGGAAGATGAATGGAACCCAATAATAAGAGAAACGGTGGGAATCCATCATTATAACAAGACAAACATTTGGCATCATATGCACGTGTCCAAATGGACCGCATTTCATTCAGGACTTTTCACAAACACCTTGCACTCTCTACAAACTTGACTTGTATCGTTCTTGGTTGGTTTCGTTTTTTTTCTTTTTTTTTTTAATATCGCTGAACAATTTCCAAAAAACCGTTTTTTCATCCAATAAAGTTTTGTCAATAAAATTTATTTCAACAAGGTGATAAAAAGTGATGCACAAATAGCAAAATCCCGTTTTTGGATGTACCCTTGGCTCAGTGGTTAATGGGGTTATAAATTGCAAAGTTTAATAATGAATTAGATGATTTTTAAAGTTCAATAACACTTTGAGAACCTTTTACAATGTTTAGTGACCATTTGGGCTATTATCCCGTGACTTAGATTTATCTAAGTATACTAATAAGAATAAATAATCATCAATTATTATCTTATAATTTTACAACACTTACCCGTTGATGATTATTTTCACAATAATTATTTTGTTATGAATCTTGTTCAATAAAAATCCAATGGAGAAAAAATAAAACAAATTAAAAAAAA
>NW_019248587.1:32278-64525 GCF_002742605.1 Olea europaea var. sylvestris | reverse complement strand
AAGATATGTTTCCTCAGAGTGTTTAAGAGATAAGTTGTTTCGAGCTCCCTTCCTTCTTCCTCCTTGCCTCCTTTTATAGAAGCCTTTGGGAATCTTATCTTGACAGGTGTTTTCCACCTTTCTTTGTTGGGTAGTTAGGCCATCTTATCTCCATCGAATTTTCAATTATCTTCTTGCTATGTGGACCTCTTCTTTTGAAATTATATGTCTTATCTTTTGAGTTTGTCTGCCACTTGTATCAAATGGTGGGGAGTAGTCACAATTATGGAGACTTTTCTTGCAATATCTTCTGTCTTTTAGTAGTCATAGTTTTTCTTTAATAAATTTCTTTATTAAAATAGTGATAAAGGACTACTTTTGTCACCATCACTTTTCCATTTTCCAATCAAAGAATTCTGCAGGGAATTCTTCACTATTAAGATATACTTGACTCATATCTTCAACTACACAGTATTCACAATGGTGATCACTGTAATTCCAGAGTAATTTGCATAGTTCTTTAGCCATATCTTCTGATCTATGCACTTGGTTGGAAATAATTGCAGATAATAAATGGTCGAGATAACACATATCTTTTTCTTTGGTGGTCATCCTTGCATTGTAATAGATAATATGATCTTCAGATGGATAAACCCATATTTTTTCTTTCTCAGTAATTATCTGAGTTACATGTTCAAATATTTCTTTGTGCCTTTTTGCTGTTCTGTAGGGCATCATATTTAGAATATCTTGATAACCATTTTTAACAACCTTTTGATTGGTTGGTAAAAAATGTTGATTTGTAAATCTCATTTTTATCACATGGAACGATGGATGCATATATTCAAGAACGGGATCCCATTCCATGGTTGCTGAATGGAATCTGATATATATATTTATCGTCTTGACGACTTCAGTATATCTTTTAACAGCTTTCCCGATGTTGGCTGGAAGCTGAGTTATCTCTTTGAGATCTTCGCTAGGATATATACAAAGTATATTTCCTATCTTAAAACAATTTCGAACCCAGTTGGCTGGTGCTCCTGGATAAAAATTTATCTTGTTGTATTTTAAATAATGGAGAGTCTTCGTCCACTTTTCAATCTCCGGATACCAATCTGATAAAATATTGAAAATAACAATAAAGAGTGTTACTTCTTCATGGTTATCTTTTCTGGGAATTTTTGCTTCATGGCATATCTTGACAATATATTTTGGATCTATCCTTTCAATAGAAAGTTTAGATTGAATTTGGCTCTGTGAAGAGCTACCTTCTCTTTTGTCTTGAATATCTTTATTACCAGTAATAGGTTCAAGTTTTCCCTGTGAAGGGGTTCCTATTACCTTCTTTTCTTTCCCTTTATCCTCGAGGAGAGCGCTAGTATTCACAAGTCCCTGCGAAGGGATACTAGACTTGGTACAAGTAACTATTGCCTTAAGGGCTATATTTTTGTCTCGAAGGCTATGTTGGATATTTTGAATTTGTGTTTCTAAATAGGAAACTTTTATCTCAAGTATTTGGACTTTCGTCCTTAATTGTTCTAACTCCATCCCTACTAAGATAATCAGGAAGAAAGTTAGTTTTACCTTTTATATATTCAATATTAAATTTGAAATATGAAAACCAAATTTGTATCCTAATAATATATCTATTGGCAATAGATGGATCAACATTATTTTTCAAAAATACTTTAACTTGAGTATTATTAGTTCTAATCAAGAACTTCTTTGGTAATAAATAATCTTCATATTTTTTAACTCCTCTTTTTACAGCAATGAGTTCTTTCATATTCGTCGCATATCTTATTTCAACTTCTTTGAATGTTCCTGATGTATAACCTGCAAGTATCTCAGGATAAGAACAATTCTTTTCACATTTATATTCTTTATGATTCTTTTTCACCTTTAACACTGCACCTCAGTAATAATCGAAGCATCAGTTTCAAGGATAAAGAAATCTTCTTCTTGTGGTATTATAAGTTTGGACAATACCTTTAACTCTTCTTTTATTTTTCTTATATTTTCACAATCTTGTTCTTTCCAAAACCACATTATATTTTTTCTTAATTTTGGAAAAAAATAATTTTTCAATTTGGCACAATTTTCAATGAATCCTTCGGCATAATTTAATATATCAATAAAGTTTTGTAATTGTTTTTTATCTTTGATTTCGTCAGTAAATTCTTGAAGTTTTTCTCCAATATGAGATTGCAATTGCAATTCTCTTTCTTTTATAAATAATCCTGAAAATTCTATCTCTGTTCTAGCTATTTCTGCTTTCTTTTGAGAAAGTGTAATACCATGTTTTTTCATAATATAACAAAATTTCTCATGTTCAATATGTTCATTAATATTATTTGAATAAATAAGTAAATCATCTACATATGCAATACAGAAATGAGTAATTGGTTTGATTACCTCGTTCATTCTCTTTTGGAATATCTGTGGTGCATTTTTCAACCCAAATGGCATTACATTCCATTTGTATTGTCCTAAATGATTAGGTGTACTAAATGCAGTTAGTGGTTTACTTTCTTTTATAAGCATGATTTGCTAAAATCCTGACTTACAATCAAATTTTGAAAATATTTTTTTGTTCTGTACTTGTTTAATAAGGGTGTCCTTATTTGGCAAGTAGTATCCATCAAATTTAGTAACTTTATTTAATTTCTTGTAATTTATCACCATTCTGGTTTTTCCTCTTTTTATCTCACTATGTTTTCTAACCATAAAGGCTGGACTGTTATGTGGACTTTTACTAGACCTAATCAATCTGGTTTCTAGCAATTCTTTTATCTGATCTTTAAATTCTTTTTGGTCATCAACACTATATTTCATGGGTTTGACCCTGACAATTGTGTCTGGATTAGTTAATTCTATTTTTGCCTTTACTTTGTCTGTGTTCCATTTTTCTAACGGATTTTCAGAATATGTTTCAGAAATTTCTTTTTTCAGTTTTTCAATCCTATTTTCTGTTGTCATTTTTAAGACTGTAACTTGTTTAAATTTTTCTGTACTCCAACATCCACCACGCTGGGTTGAGGAACTCTGATGGTTTATATCTGTATATGTTATTGTAACAGTTTTATTTATTTTAGGTGTAAATATTTTATGTGCACAAGGTGTTGTGAACATATATTTATCAATATATTGTGTAAATTGTGCATATTTTAATAGGAAATTTTGTCCTAATAAAATATCACATCCAATTGTGGTTGACATGTAAATTGTATAACAAATACTTTTCTAAAGGAAATTAGAAAAGGTACTTGCATAGCATATTTACTGCATATTACCTTATTTCCACCTGCTGTTGTAGCGGTGACTATCTTTTTTGAATTGTATATCCAGTATTTAGATGGTAGCATATTTGGTAAGCATAAGCTTATTGTACTTCCCGTATCTAAGTAAGCATGAAATTTAATTCTACAATAGCTTTTTATATTAAGTGTAATTTCAATATATAGACTCATGGGATTAGTACTTATTACTCTTTCCATGATAATAATGATTTCATATTTTCATCTATTCTTGATATTATAATTGGGTTATCATCAACTGTTATCTTTAAATATCCTTGGCAGATTTTATAAGGACTATATTTTTCAAAAAAGTTTATTCCTAATAGGATAGGTGAACGATCTACTCCATATAATTCATCTTTACATAGAATTATTTCTTTAATATATTCTTTCTGATCCTCTCATATAAGTATAAGAGAGAACTTAACATATTTTCTTATTTCAAGATTATTTCATAAATAATCCTTAAATATGTATGGTTCTGATATTTCAAAGTCTATTAAATGGCTAACAAATTTAGCATTTGTATGACTTTTATCTGCTCCAGTATCTATGAGGACAAGAAAATTCTTCTTATATCCTTCTTGATTTACATATCTTGTCTTAATATAATATTGCGAACCTAGAATCTTGTCTAAGTCTGCCTAACCTAGAATCTTGTCTAGAGGGAAATCTTGCAATAAGATTATCTCCTTCTAAACTGACACTGTTTCTTCTTATTAATTTTCCTTCAGAATTAATTTCTTTAACTTGTTTGTGAAAATCAAGCATTATCTGTTCTGGTAAAGTGACTTCATGTTCTTGGTATTTTCTAGGAGGTATATATTGTGTTAATTCCTCAAAATCTTTATGTATGATAATGTTATCAGTTATCTTTCTTAGATTGTTATGATGGCTAGTACTAAAAGCAAAGATTGATTTTATGCTTATACTAATAGCCTTACTTCTTCGTAACATTTTCAAGTTTCCAATTCTATAATATAGATTGAAACTTTGGTCAATATTTTCATCATTCAATGATATTGCATAATTTGATTTTACTGTAAATATTATCTTCTGATAGACTAAATTTCCTATAACTATTCCTAATAGATCATCTATAGGATATTGTAAGATTCTGTTGTCCATACAATAAATTTCAATTGGTATATTCATACCTTCTCTAAAGAATCCTTTTACCATTATCTGGACTCCTCCGAATTCAATACATTTCAATTTATTTTTTACATTCTCTGGAATTTTGGATAATTTTTGTTTTACCCATTCTTTTGTAATTATAGGAATTCTTGCTTTTCCTATAGTATCTTTTATATTGATAGACATTTCTTTATAATTCATACTTACAATTGTTTTATTTACTCTTGGTAAAATTCCTAAGAATTCTTGATAGAATACATCTTTTTCTTGTAGGTATAATATTCTTTTAGTGATTCATGTGTATTTTTTAATATCAAAGGTAATTTCTTGATTTATTCCTTCTATAGAATCTTCAACTTCTTCAGTTGTCTCTATTTCTATTTCTGATTGTTGTATCTCCTGATTCATATATACTATCTTCTCATAATCTTCTTCTGATGAGGATGTATCTAATTCATAAATGCTACTGCATTCAATACTTATATTTTCAAAATATTCAATTGGTTCTATGTCACTATCTTCTTGAAATTTTTCATAAATTCTAAGAGTTTTTATATTTTTTCTATCTTTCTTTTTAGGATATTGAGGGGCAATGTATCCTTCTTCATTACAAATAAAACATCTACATTTCTTAATATTTCTTGGTTTAAATTTTTTATTCCAATTTCTTTTCTTGAAATATTTTTTATGTGGTTTAAAATTCCTCTTCTTAAATTTTTTGTAGTTTTTGAATTTTTTTTTATATTTCTTATATGGTTTATACTTCTTCTTATGGCATCCAAATTGTTCAACTTGGCTATTATCTTTATAACAACATAATGAATTTTTTCTTATTTTATATGCTTTTTTATTTTCTAAAGTTTCTCTACACCATATGCCTATCATTCTTTTTGTAAATTTAATTCTACTTTCAAGACTATCTATTTTTATTCCTTCCTCTTCTCCTAGAGATAATAATTTTTCATATTCTTTTAATAACTTAATTCCCCATGGGAATGGTAACTTAGTAAAATAAGATCTTAGTATAGGTTTATTTTCTTGATAATCTCCTTGATTTAATATATAGTATATTTCTTCAAATTTACAAGTATATCTTTCTAATTCACACATATCACATATTTTTAAAATTTCCATTTCTATCATTCCTTGATTATATTCATCTTGTTTTCTTTCTTCATCATTAGAAGTATATTTATCTCCTAAGAATTATGTTCTTCAGATTTTTTCAAATCTTTTTAATATCTCCTGTATATTTTGTTCATTTAAAGAATTTCTATTATCTAATACTTCAGTTCTACATGCTCCATACTTTATCCTTCCTTTAATAGTTTCTGGTAATTTTCTCCACCATTCAGAAACAATTCCTCTGAATGTATGTTCGATAAATCTAAAGGCTGTATATGTTTTCCATTTATTAAATTGTATTGCTAAATCTGTGCTTTTCATCCATGTTTTAATAGCTTTATTTTATCTACACAGTCTAGATCTAACCATATCCCAGTTGTATGGATTGGTTCATTATAAGATTTCATTGGGTTTATTTCTTTTATGGACTGTTTTCTTATATTTCCGGTGTATCTTTTCTGTATTTTTCTATATTGATTAATATCAGCCTTATTAGGTATTGGGGTACGATAAGGATAATCAGTTTCTTCATCACTACTAAATTCTATTTTTATATTCTGGCTTGAAGATTGATTAGTATTCATCTTTGTATTTTCCATTTTTTCAGTTAATTCTTCTAACTGTTTTTTATATTCTTCATACTCTTCACCTGTAGATTATAAGAATTTTTGTTCTATTTCTTTTATATCTGTAATCATATATTATTTTTCTTCATTTTTTTCCCTTTATTATTTTCTTTTTGTATTATCCTAAAATCTTGAGGTGAATTAATTATAATCCTATATTTTCCTTTAAGATTTTGGTCTAAAAGAGCATTTTCTACTTATAGATTATATTTTAGATTTTCTAATCTTTTGTGTATATCTTCAAAACTTTCATTTGTGGTGTTTTTAGGTAAATAAGGATAACTAGGTTTTTTATGTTTTTCAACTTTTTTAAAAAATTCTTCAATTATTCATCTACTATATTCATCATGACTTTTGGTTCGTAACATGGCTCTGATACCATTTCATTGGAATGTGCAGCGGAGGGATTAAGATTTTTGAGCCAATTTAAATTTTCATAAGTATTTAAAATATCACAATAGAATTTATAAAATTCACTATTTTTTATTAATACTTTTTCTTCAATAATTATATTTAGTTCTTTAATTCTTCTTCTCAGGTTAAGAATTAGTTTATATATATCATTTTCTGTTTTAATTGTACTATTATCTGTAGAAACATTTTTATTTTTTAATTTTGGATCTAAATATTCTGCAAAAAATCCTTTCAGATCTTCTTCTAAATAATTTAATTCATTTTCTATTGCGTTTTTTAGATCAATAAAATTTTGTATAATATTTGGGGTTAAATTTATTAAAGATTTTAGATCTATATTTCTTTGACCTAATTGAAGGTTTTTATACATTATAATGGCTTTGGTTGCAATTTCACAATAAGGGGTATTTTTGGAAAGATATTTGTTTAAAGGCTATTCTTCAAATGTTTATATTTTTTGGTCTAATCTTACAAACTACTCTAATATTTAGGCTATCAAGAGGTATTTCCTCGTTAGGTGGGAGGACTCACATTTTTTTCTTACAACTTTTTGTAGACATTACTTTACGAAAAAAATTATAGCAGTGGTCTCTAATCTTTTCAATTTTTGTAGACTTTATCTAAACATTCAATTTGTACCAACGAGAGTCCCTGACATTTCAACATTATGCAATTGGGTCCAAATGGATTTGACCTTTAGTTAACATAGAAAATTGAATTTTAATAAATTTTGATCAAATTGAAAGAAGTAAGCCCTTGTTTGAGCCATATTATTTTCATAAGAATACATTTTTTAATAGTATATTAATGAAAAATGTATGGTTAAAAAATAAGGAAAAATTTTGTATTTATATGTAATATTTTTTTAATTGAAGAATGTGTAGTTAAAATAATATCAAATCACTGTTTAAAAATTTATTTTTTTGAAAGAATATTGATCAAATAGGGCCTAAAATGGTAACTTTGTTTTTTTATAAATAAAATAATTAAAACTAAATTAAAAAACCAAAAAGATAAAAATAATAATAATAATAATAATTCAAACTCTTCTTTCCCAACACCTCCACAAAATCAGGTACTTTTAAAAATGACCTGGTTAAATCTTATATTTTTCACTTTAACTTTTCAACTGTTTTATACTTTTACAATGACCTTTTGGATGGTAAAAGACAAAGATGCGTTAAGTAAATTATACAATTACAAAACATTGTTTTGTTTAAAAGACAACACTACATTTTTAGATAACAAGTGAAAATCGAAAGCTTTCCAATTAAAAATTTCAAAATCAGCTAAATTTTCTTATATGTTTATTGCAATACAAATAAAAACCCTCTCATATTCGATCTTCTTAAATCTTAAAATCTCATAAATTTATCAAACGCTTAACAAAAAAATATTTTTTATATCAATCACTTCAAATCGGTAAGTATATTTACGTAAGTTTAATTTCGTTTTCGTTAAATTAGTATACGATTTTAATCGACAAATCTTATTTCGACATATATTAACACGTATATAAATTTTTTAACTGATCTATAATTTTTTTAAGCATAAATAAGAAAAAATTCTTTTGTATGTATAAATTGTTTCATACCCACAATCAGCTGTAATTTTTTTTTTAATAAATTTCTATTTCTTAGTGTAGGGCCGAATTTTCAATTATTTTTTCTTATAAATAAAAATTATGTTTCATCATATAGATATGATTGTAATCCCGATTTGTTACTTTGATGATTTCGAATTAGATGAAAGGATCATATGTATGAAAATAGACAAGTGATATACGCAATGGTATTCCAATTGCCATAACAGAGAGTACATAATACGTGGGAATGTACCATGGTTTATAAAACGGGTTGAATGTCAATTCCTCTCAATACGATATAGAACTGAGATTTCAATTAAACGAGCATTCATCATTCCGATTCCACCTATAACGGTTACGTTTGATGCTAAAGTGAATTATCTATTTGAATTAAACAAAATGCACATGACTCCTCTTTGCGTGACTTTAGTAAGGAAGGATATTGCCAAAAGTGAACATGAAGATTTGGATAGAGAGGATGACAATGCCAATGATTTTTAAAACACAATGAAGATAGCTCGTAAGGATAATGTGGTTATTCTCGAAACATTTGTTCCTCATTGTGATCTTGCTACTACACACAGAATTTCGTTGCAGTTCATAACAATGAGAATGAAAATGAATTTGCAAATGAGGATTTGATTATTTTATCCCGTCAGAGACATAAGCAGAGTGAGAGCTCAAAGGTTGGATTGAGTGGACCGTTCTCTAATTCTTCGCATGTGGTTCACGATGATGAGAATTTGCATGTGAAGCAACTGCTTAAAACAAATAAAGATTTACAAGAAGTTGTGTGCAGGATAGCATTAAAAAGCAACTTTGAGTTCAAGGTAAAGATAAACAAGTCATTGTTGACAATTGTGGACATTGATGATAGTTGTTGGCATTTGCGAGCAACTAAGATGAATACAAATGAGTTATTTATAAGTCGTAAGTATACATGGGGATATACTTGTGAAGTGAGAATTTGTCAAAATGATCAAAGATAAACTCGAGCATGGTTTATTGGTCGACAGATAATGCACAAGTATTAGGACCGACGGACGATTTACTTTACGAATGTTCGAAGATCATTAATGATATCTGTTGAAAGTATGAAGTGGTCATGAGCTACCAGAAGGCCTATGAGGTTAAAGAATGTGCGTTGAAAGATTTAATGGCCTCACTGAGAAAATCTATGTAAAATTACCCTGATATTGCCATAACATGAGGACAACTAATTCTGACTTGACTTTTTTTATTGAGACGGAGAACGAGGATTGCTTTAAGTTTTTTGTATAGCTTTTGGACAATGAATTTGGGGATTTTGAAATGCGATGCGACCCACAGTTCTAGTTAATGGTATAACTCTGAAAGCTAGAAACCAAAGAAAGTTGATAATTGCTACATATCAAAATTTCAACATTCAAATTTACCCTCTTGTATTCAGGATAGTCAACAGCGAGAATGACCTATCAATGTGTTGGTTCTTTACAAAACCGAGGGAAGTAATAGGAGAAGTCGAGTATTTTGCCTTTGTAAGTGATCGAGGACCATCTATAATAAATGGTATATTTGAAGTTCTTGCTGAGGCACATCAGGACCATATATAAGGCAATCTAAAGACTAGATATCCGGGCAAAGGTATCGTTTCATTGTTTAGGAGAACAATCGAAGCTTATAGTATTGAGAAGTGTAATAAGTTTATGGTCGAAATAGGAAGTAAATCATTCCCCACATGGGATTGTCTAACAAAAATGGGAATTGAACATTGGGCAAATTACATTTTTTGAGACGTCGAACAATGCAAAGTCTCTTAAAGTATTGTTCAAGAAGGATCGAGAATTACCAATTTTCGCAATAATTGAGAAAATTCGTAACAAGCTGCAGTAGTAATTTCATGATCGACGTATGAAATTACAAAGTTGACGAGCATGCTAGCCCCGACTCAAGAAAAATCTTAACTCTCTTCAACAATTTCTTGATGAATCTCCATTTGCTTCTTCTCCTTTTTACCCAAAAACCAAGATTTAATCTTCATTCGTATGAATTCTTGCAATTATTCTTCAATTCTCTCACAAAAATTATGAATTTACACCTTCATTTAATGATAATAATTGAAAAATACTGTAGTAGGATTTGTATATGAGAGGTGTATTCTATTAGTTGCCCATGTTGTATATTTATAGAGGTGAAATTAGGTCAAAAATCATGCAAATAGTTATTTTCAAATAGAATTTTGAATGAAAAAGAAAACAACCCGCATTTGCCAGATTTGGCCTAGGCCATAATCCAGTAGGAAACTAGGCACTCTCTCAAGCAAGGTTTTAAGATTCTGTTTTTGAAATCTCAAGCCAAGCGGTATCCAGTTATACTTCTTTCCAAATATTGCATTTTGGTCCCTCCTTTCCTTTTCTCTCAGTTTTTAATTCTTCGCTTCCCATTCCACCTCTTTTGGTTCTTCAACATCTATTTGTATTCAATTGAACCAATAATATCTTCAATCTTCATTTTGATTGTCCAAATCCATTATTGAAATGTTACAATTTAGTCCCCATACTTGACTTTTTATCCTTTTTTGCCAATTTTTGCTTCTTTCTTTCAATTCAACTTCCACTTATCGAGTTTTATCTAATAAACGAAATATAAAATGAACTAGACTATAGTTACTTTAAAAAAAAACTATTAAATTACTATACTTTTAGACCCAAATAAGAGTATAAAATACACTTATCATATTGTATATACAGAACAACATACAAAATTAAACTTATTTTGTTTCTTAAACATACCTTGCCTAACATGCCACTTAAAAGTTCTCCCAATTGCAAGAAACTAAAATCATTCAAGTCCCATTTTTTAACTTCAATATTATTTTTTGGAATTGATAATATCATACATAAGATAATAAATTTGAAATGGGTCGTCGTATATTTAACAGCGTAAAATTAATAAATAACCCAAAAATAGAGCGTTAGCAGTGTAATGGTTAAATAAAAACTTGAGAAATGATTACAGAAAAATGTAATGCATGTGCAGAAAAAGGACTTAGCCCAATATGGAATGAGAAGTTTGAGTTCAGGGTCGATTCTCCATTGGCGAATGACGATCAATACAAGCTCGTGCTCGAGATCATGGATCACAACTCCTTTTGTGCAGATGACTATCTTGGCAAGGCAACGTAAAACATTAGGGAATTTATCAAATGCGCATATTTTTTAATCTATATTCAATCTTATTCTTATTTAATCCAGTGACTTACTATAGCCTAAATGCATTGCAGGATCTACGTGAAGGAACTTATAGAATTGGGGGTGGAAAAAGGAAAGGCTGAACTCCATCCTCAAAAATATAGAGTTGTCTCCACAAATAAAACTTACCATGGAGAGATTCAAGTTGGAATTACTTTCACTGTAGCAAAGGTACACTTTTCTAATATTCACTCAAACACTATGAATTAATCAAATGAAATCATTTGCCTTCTCATTTTCTAAAAAATAAACAACAACAATATGTTACTAATGTACAAGGTTTGGTTAATTTTATTTGATTACAGGAAGAAACTATCGAACAAGAAGAGTATGGTGGACAGAAGGACAGCGATTACTAATTCTTCTACAAGCTAATTGTCACCAGATATATGACAGTTCTGTTGGGTTTTTTGACCCAAATTAGGTTAGGATTTTTTTGAAGAAAATACTTTTTCCTTAATTACACGTATTTTTATTGGAAAAAATATTATTTCCTTGATTCCATGCATTGTTATTGGAAAAAAAATATCATTTCATTTATTTCACATTATTTTTATTTTGTTTTCATCTTTGTGGTATTCTTAAGGTTTGGTGTGCACTTCCCATAAATACTAGAATCATTTCATAAGTTTTGTATTAGTGAAATATAGAATAGTTGTGTATGCATGGTTATTGTATTTGTTTTTCTTCATATTCGTCAATTGAATAAATACTCTATTTCTCTGTCACTTAATTCTTTGTCTTTATTCTTGTTGTTTGTTTACGATCACATATTTCATACCGTGTCATATATATTATATTGATCTATTTTATTTTCCAACAAGTGGTATCAAAGCTATTGGTTGTAATTTGTTCAAGGTTTTTGTAATTGATGGCAACCATGAAGCCGAAAATTCCACTCTTGGATCCCACTACAAAATTGTAGTTGTGGCAAGTGAAGATGCAAGTTGTACTTGTATAGACGAATTTGGATAATGCGTTGATTTGGCAAAATATCCACAACTTAGATAACGAAGGAGAAACAATGAAATGATAGAAAGGCACTTTCACAAATCTATCTTCATCTCTCTAGCAATATTTTTCAGGACGTTTTGAAGGAGAAAACCACATTTGTGTTGTGGTTGAAGTTTGAGGAATTGTGCATGACTAAAAGTCTGACACACAAATTACATTCAAAATAGAGGTTGTATTCTATTTTCATGGCAGAATGCGAATCTTTGGAAGATCATCTGACTGTATTTAAGGAGATCATTATTGATTTGGAGACTTTAGAGATAAAGTATGATGAAAAAGATTTAGCTTTAATCCTTTTATGTCTGTTGCCCTCTTCGTTTACTTCGTTTAGAGACACGATCTTGTATAGTCGTGATACTCTTAACGCTGAAGATATGTATGGTGCTTTTTTTTCAAAAGAAAAGATGAAGCATCTAATTAAATTTGAGGCCAGAGATGAAGAATGCCTTGTTTTTCATGGTGATTAGAGAATAGGTAAGTCGAGATCAAATTTCAGTAATCAAGTTTGTTATTATTGCAAGAAGAAAGAACACAGTAAGAGAGATTGTGACAAATTGCAGAACAAAATTAATTTAACTGCAAATCATGATAAGCAATCAAATAATTCAAATGAGACCAACATAGTCGAGAACTATTTGAATGATGGAGATATTTTGACGATTTCTGACATGGAATCCGAACCTAACGAGGAGTGAATTTTGGATACAGCTTGTCCGTTTCATATGTGTCCCCAAACGGGATTTGTTTGAAACATATGAAACGATGATTTCGGGTGTCGTTGTTGTGGGTAACGACGAACTTTCTCAGGATAGCTAGTATTGGTAAAGTCAGATTGAAGTTATTGAATGGAATATGTAAAATACTTGATCATGTTTGATATACTCCAGACTCGAAGAAGCATCTCATTTCATTAAATACTCTTGATTCAAAAGGTATGCGTTCTCTAGAGAAGATGAAGTTTTAAGAGTTCGGAAAGGTGTTCGTGTTGTATTGGAGGGGCGAAAGAGATTCCAATTACACATCTTGCAAGGTCGGGCTAAATTTGTATAGAAAAGTCAGTACTGATTTAGTACATAGTGGAGATTCAATTTAGTACTTTATCTTTGGGATTTTGTTCAGGGTCAACATTGAAGAATACTACTCAGTTGAGTTTGGAGGATATGGGTAATTTCGCTTTGCTACCATTACCTATGTTTCCATCATTCAACTGCTAAGGATAGACCCACTGGAGATTGGCACGTAGATCCTAATTCAATTGCACATGCTTTTAGCATTTTTTGAAGGTGTTGAGACTAGCCATGGGCATTCTATGAAAGTATTAGGAGTTGATTCTACTATAGTGTGTGCTTCAACACTGTTTGGTAACTTATATTCTTTTTGAATTTTGGGAATTCGATGTTTGGGTTTATATATCTGTACTGGATACAGTGGAAAAGAATGAGTATTTTGTGTTAGTAAAAGTTTGGTTCTTGTTGAAGAGTTCAAATCTTTTCATTGTAGTCAGATATATTTTTTTAAGTAGAGAAATTTGGGTGCTTTGTTCGTTGCATCGAATTTGTGTCAATGTGGAGATTTTTGGACTCAAATTGGGTTATAGTTTTTTTGGGGAAAATAATTTTTCCTTAGTTACATGTGCTTCTATCGGAAAAATATTATTTCCTTTATTCCCTGCGTTTTTATTGGAAAAAAATATTGTTTCCTTTATTACACATTATTTTTTTATCTTGTTTCCATCTTTGTGGTATTTTTAAGGTTTGGCATGCACTTTTATAAATAATTGACTGTTTTTACAAGTTTTGTATTACTGAAATATAGAATAATTGTGTATGCACGGTTATTGTATTTGTTTTCTCCATATTTGTCAATTGAATAAAATACTCCACTCCTCTGTCAATTAACTCTTTACCTTTAATCTTGTTGTTTGTTTGTGATCATATATTTTATATCATGTCATATATATTACATCGATCTTTTTTAGTTCCCAACAAGTGGAATCAGAGCTATTGGTTGTGATTTGTTCGAGGTTTTTGTTATTGATAGTAGCCATGAAGTATAAAACTCCATTCTTTGATGGCAATACAAAATTCTAGTTGTGGCAAGTGAATATGCGAGATATACTTATTCATACGGATTTGGATAATGCGTTGTTGAGATTTGACAAAATGCTAACAACTTGGACAACGAAGAAAAAACAACGTAAGGATCGAAATGCACTTTCACAAATCCATCTTCATCTCTCTAACAATATTTTTCAGGAAGTTTTGAAAGAGAAAATGGCAGCTACGTTGTGGTTAAAATTGAAGCAATTGTACATGACTAAAAGTCTGATAGACAAATTGTATCTAAAATAGAGCTTGTATTCTCATTGCATGGCAGAAGGTGGATATTTGGAAAATCATCTGACTGTCTGGGCAAGGAGATCATTGCTGATTTAGGGAATTTAGAGGTAACATATGATGATGAAGATTTAGCCTTAATCCTTTTATGTTCGATGTCCACTTAGTTTACTTCGTCTATAAACACAATCTTGTATAGCAGTGATACTCTCACCATTGAAGATATGTATGATGCTTTATTTTCAAAATAGATGAAGCATCTGGTTGAATCTGAGGTCAGAGATGGAGAACGCCTTGTTTTTCATGGTGATTAAAAAAGGGATAAGTCGATGTCAAAATTCAGTAATCATGTTTGTTATTATTGCAAGAAAAAAGAACACATTAAGAGGGATTATGACAAATTTCAGAACAAAAGTAATTTGACTGCAAATCATGGGAAGCAATCAAATACTTCAAATGAGACCAACAAGTCGAAAACTATTTGAGTGATGGAGATATTTTTACGATTTCTAACATGGAATCCAAACCTGACGAGGAGTGGATTTTGGATACAGCTTGTGCTTTTCATATGCGTCCTAATAGGAATTTGTTTGAAACGGTGATGCAAGGTGTCGTTGTCGTGGGTAACAATGAACCTTTAGTGTAGTTGGTATTGGTAGAGTCAAATTGAAGTTGGTAAATGGAACATATAAAACACTTGATCACATTCGATATATTTTAGATTCGTATTTAACTACTAGGAATAAACCAATTAGAGATAGGTACGAGGATGCTGATTTAATTGCACATGCTTTTAGCATTTTTGAAGGTGTTGGGACTAGTTAGAGGTATCTATGAAAGCATTGTAAGTTGATTCTACTACAGTGTGTGCTTCAACATGTTTGGTAATTTATAATTCTTTGTGAATTTTGGGAATCAAGTGTTTGGGTTTATATATGTATATTGGATACAATGGAAAAGAATGAGTATTTTGTGTTGGAAAAAGTTTGGTTCTTATTGAAAGTTTGAATTTTTTTCATTGCAGTCGAATATATTTTTCTAGGTGGAGAAATTTTAGAGTTTCTTTAGTTGCATCAAAATTTGTGTTAAGGTGGAGAATGTTGGAATTTTTTGACCCAAATTAGGTTAAAGTTCTTTTTGGGAAAAATAATTTTTTCTTAATTACACATGGTTTTATTGGAAAAATATTATTTCCTTTATTCTACGTGTTTTTATTGAAAAAAAATATTGCTTCCTTTACACATTATTTTTTATCTTGTTTCCATTTTTGTGGTAGTTTTAGAGTTTGGCATACATCCTTATGAATACTTAACTCTTTTCATGTGTTTGTATTACTAAGAATAGAATAATTGTGTAGGCTTATTTTTTGTATTTTGTTTTCTCCATATTTGTCAATTGAGTGAAAATACTCCGTTCATCTACCAATTAATTCTTTGTTGTTTGTTTACAATCATATACTTCATATCGTGCCACATATATAATCTCGACTCTTTTTATTTCCCAACACTTTCTGCATCCATTGATTTTATTTCAGTGAAAATTATTTACAATGCACACTTTGTAACATCGTTCAATTCATTAGATGTATGTTTGTAACAATACCTCCCTGTATCTTTGAAGTAATTAAATTGCATGTATACATATGGATTATTTTGGCAAAAATGTACTTTATGTAAAATAAATATGCATTTTTATTTTAATCTGAGTTTCTTATCTTCAGACAATTGAGTAATTAGATTTTGGATTTTCAATATCTCCTATATGTTGGTGAAGATAAACAACTCCATTATAGATTCCAAGACACATGATGATGCTCTCCTTTAATCTATATTTGTCCGCATTATACTTCTTCATCTTTTAAAAGGTTGAACCCCAACTTTAAGGATCCCCCACCACCTCGTCCCTGAAATATCGTGAGAAAGGTTAATCGTGATATATGCTCCAGCAGACCAAGGAACAAAAGCTGTCTGTACGCTGGTACCCATAAAAAGTTTTCAATTCATGTTTCAGAAATTGAACCCTATAATGCGGCTACCAACAAAATTGAGTATACCTCACCCTTGTTCTTTGTACAACTGGGATATGCCCCGGAGGACATACTTCTTCATCTTTTGCTCATACGAATGGTGTCCCCTTCATCAAGTTTCATAACATGTGCTTTTTACCTTGATCTATTGTTACTTGATTTGTATATTCATCTTTGAGCCAACGTACTAATGTACGAGACAACATTATTTGAAAATTTTCTCTAATAGTCATCCATCTTTTTCAAAATACGGCGTTCGAAAAAACTTTCATATAAGTTCACTAAACGCTAAACCAAGGTGGTGTGTGGTAACTAGGCTTTGAACTAGTGACCCCATATGGTTAACCGGATGTATTCCCTACGCAAGTTTGATAATCTTTAAGTGTTGATAAAATTGATATGTGATAAGCCATGTGTCCTATATTTTTTATTCATGATTATCTTAAGTTGTGGCCAAAATACTTTGAAGATGATATCATGTCATTCGTATATTCTATAAATTACTATATGAATATAAGAGCTAGATAATTTAACCTCTAATTTTTTGTTTCATTTACCGAATACTTTCTCTTGGGGATAAAATATTTGTGTTTGAAATCAGATGCATGATGTACCTTACTCGTTGAATCTTAGAACTTGATGTTTTAAATGTTAGGTTGAGTTTTATCATTCATGGTCATTAGCTGCCCACAGTTTCATTCCCTTTGACATTTTTCAAACTAAATCACTTACGAGGCTTTTCGTTGAATGAGCTGTCAAATTTTGACTTGACTTTAAATAATCAATTGTTACCATCTGTTATTAATTGTCTAATCGAGTTGTATCTTAACTCAATATGTCTAGATTATAGACATGAATACAAGCATTAGACAAAGATGCTTCATATCACAATGGATGGAAACTTGTGGCATCGATTTAAGCCAAATAGGAATCTCCCTTGATGAATTCCTAAGCCATTTCGCTTGCTTACTGCATGAAGCAAATTCTATGAACTCAACTACCATGGCGGATTTTGCAAATCATGAAAGAATTCCAATCAATCCCATGCTTTCAGCAGTATATTCATTTTCAATCTCATGACCTTAGCAGCAGATTAATATTTCTCATTTCTGTACACTGTTAGCAGAGTTCATTGTGTCATTTCTGTGTATTGATTTATTTCCTTTCTCTTTCTTTAAGTTGTATAAATCTTTTATTTTTATAATAAAAAGAAGGGTAAATATATTCACACCACAATTTTTGTTACCTACACCCATTTTAATTGCAATGAATATCTCTAAACTTTTCTTATTTTTACATTTAAGTTCTCAGCTTTCTTGAAAAAAAAAATTATCATTAACCCTCTATTAATTTTCACATCTTCTCTATACATAGAGATGATTTTCGTTCAAAATATTTGTTATGAGGAAAGAAAAAATATATCTATCTCTTGTATTTTTAAATAACCGAAATAAATAACTTATACAAAAGTTGAACAAAATATTTGCCTCTCTTTCCAATACAAGTTAGTAGAATATTTAGATAAAAATCGAAAATATGTTAATTAATTGAAGATTAATAATAACAATACGATGAGAAAAAAGTTGAAAACATTATAGCAAATGTAGGCAAATATTGAAAATTGTGCTTGTAATTATAATGTTGTGCAAAAGTAAAAAAATGTTGTGTGAATATAATTACACTAAAAATGAATATAGGGAACTTTCCAGCAATATTCATTTCCCTTTAGAACCAATATGGTCAATGTGGTTCATTTTATCTACCAAATTAAATCTTGTTACTCATTCCAAGATAATGATAAAATGCTCATACAAACACTATGTAGCAACGCAATAGCATTTTCCATGACATATTTTGTTAAAGGGATATTTCGATCAATTGCTTAAAAGTTGTGGGGAAAAAATACATTGAAAAAGACGATTCTTTTACAATAAAGTTATGAGTACATAAGCCAATTCATAAAGGTGTCCAAAAATGCTAAGGTGGCATTTTTTTTACCCAATTTCTCACAAGTGAGAACAAGACCAAACAATAAAAAGGAAATAAAAAATGTGTGAAACCCAACAAATTCAAATTGAAATTAGCCCTACCATACAGACATTTCCTTTTCATTTTCATTCACTCTTTCCCGTCATTTTCATTTTCATTCACTCGTTCCCGACAAATACGCTTCTTCGTGGAAGGCGACCCCATTCCCGGCGACTCCAGAATCTTCAATGCAGTCTAAAATTGCGAATTCCCCTTTCATTTTCATTCCCAGTTACCACATTGAACCCTTCCGCTCCTGGAAGAGGCGACTCACGCCACTGTCATTTTCATTCACTTGTTCCTCGGCAAATACGCTTCTTCTTCGAAGGTGACCCCATTCCCGACAACTCTAGTATCTTCAACGCAGTAAAAAATTGCGAATTTTTCTTTCATTTTCATTCCCAGTTACCACATTGAACCCTTCCGCTCTCAGAAGAGGCAACTCACGCCACAGTCGACCCTGTTCCCGGAGACAACGACACCTTCAACACAGACAACACCTTCAACGCAGTCATCACCCATGTAATGGAAGGGCTTGCAGAGCAATTTTTCTCATTCCCTGATATGGTAGCAGGTCGAGTTGAAGACAACAACGATGGATTTGCAGATATCACAGGCTCAAATGGTAAATCACGTTTTCCTCTCCATTCGAAATCTCACGGTTTACCAATTAGATAACCATGTACAAAACTAACACATGATTTTCCTTCTTCCTCCGCCTCTACAGAGAATGACAGGTATATTGAAGGAGGGTCAGTTTCAGACAACATGGTTGCTGAGATTACCGACCACGATATGCTTTGTTCATTCGTGAAGTTTGCAGTTATACGTTTGTCACATACCTAATGACAATAAATGGTCATTTTACAATATAGGAATTGTCTGACTGTTTTGATAAAAAACTGGAATGTAGCATAGTTGCATATCACTACATTGACTTCATTAAAACAGTTGTTTCTGCAATCTTTCACCTCATAATGTGGAACCTCATTATTGCAGAAGTGGATGATGACATTCTTGAAGGAGTGGATTTGAAGTCGTCTAATATTGTAGGTGACGACGGTTTGGCCAAGGAAATGGTAGGTGTTGAAAATGAGATAATCGTGCCTACGGTTGGTATGAAATTTGTGGACGACATCGAGGTATTCAAATTTTATAAGAGATACGCTTATCAAGTAGGATTTCCTGTTAGAAAATGAAATACAAAGAGGGGAGATAATGGGTCAGTACGGTATGTGAGTTTTACCTGTAGTCGAGAAGGGTGACGAAATCATAATAAAAGCACATCATTGAATCCTCCACCAACAATTCAAATTGGGTGTAAAGCCAGGTTGACTGCGTGTTCTGATGCATGTGGAATATTTCGAATGAACATGGTACATTTAGAGCATAACAATAAAACAAGCCCATCTAAGTTCAAGTTGTATAGATGTAATAGGCAACTTAGTGAACGTGTCAAAAGACGACTTGAGGTAAATGACATAGCAGGCATACCATTGCATAAAAGCTTTAATTCAACTGTAATGGAGGCAGGTGGTTTTGATAATATAACATGTGTTTGAAAGATTGCAGAAACTTCATCGAGAAAGTGCGACGTTTAAGACTAGGGGAAGGGGATGCCCTTGCAATTCAAGCTTACTTCGCAAAAATGTAGTCATGTAATCCTGGTTTTTTCTTTAATATGGACTTAGATGATGATTGTCGGTTGAGAAATGTGTTTTGGGTAGATAATAGATGTCGTGAAGCGTATAAAGAATTTGGAGATGTTGTTACTTTTGACACCACATACCTTATGAACAAGTATGATATGCACTTTGCTCCTTGCGTGGGGGTCAATCACCATGGGCAATCAACTCTTCTTGGCTATGGTTTGGTTTAAATGAGGATACTAACACATTTGTTTGGTTGTTTCGGACATGGTTGGAATGCATGAATGGTCAAGCTCCTAATGGAATTATTACAGATCAAGATCGAGCTATGCAAAATGCTATTCAAATTATTTTTCCGAAGGCGAAACATAGATGGTGCTTATGGCACATACTAAAGAAGTTGCCAGAGAAGTTTGGCTATCACAAAGCCAAAGGTCCAATAATGCATGCTATACATGTGTTAGTCTACGACACATTAAGTTGTGAAGAATTTGAGGAAGGCTGGTTGAATATGCTTGATCAGTTTGAATCACGAGATCTTGATTGGTTGAGTGGACTCTATGAAGAGGGAACTCGTTGGGTACCATGCTACCTGCACACTACATTTTGGGCAGATATGTCAACCACACAAAGGAGTGAGAGCATGAATGCATTCTTCGATGGCTATGTGCATTCGAAGACTTCTTTGAAGCTTTTTGTAGAGCAATATGAGCGAGTGTTGAGAACTAAAGTGGAGAAAGAATTTCAGGCTAATTTCAGATCATTTTCTCAAATGATTCCATGTGCCACTAAGTACGATATGGAGAAACAATTTCAAGTTGTGTACACTATCACGAAATTTAGAGAGTTCCAACAAGAGTTCATGGGGAAGGTCTACTGTGACGTTTTATCTATGACAGACTGTTCTGGGAAAACGAAGTACGTGAGGATATCATTCTTAGTGAAGGAATGTAGAAAAGAATATTTATAGTGAAATTCCTTAGTGACAGTTGTGAGATTGAGTGCAATTGTCATTTGTTTGAGTTCCGAGGTATCATTTGCAAACACTCAATATCGGTTTTAATTCGGAATAACGTACAATTGCTTCCCGATAAGTATGTCTTGCGGAGATGGAGGCGAGATGTTAGTCGACCATATATGCGGGTCCCAACGACATACGATGGTTTGGTTTGTACAGCTGAGCAATTAAGGTACGAGAGGTTGTGTCTCACTTTTACGAAGATGGCAGACTTGATAGCGCTAAATGAAGAACAGTCCAATCATCTATTGGGGTGGATTGAATCCCAAACAAACCAATTATCTAAATCAAATTGTGGTAACTCGGTTGTGCACGTACCTGAAGCTCAAAAATGATGAAAGCATCCACATTTGGGACCCGAAGCTTACAAAAAGAAAAGGTGCCCCCAGAAAGTTGCGCAAAAAGAGTCCGTTGGAGGTGAATTCAAAAAAACCAAAGGGTCGAAAGAAGGTCTTACTATCTCTGCATTACTCTTATCTCAATTGTATAATCAGTCAATTGCCTTTTAACCAACTTATTGTTTACATCATGTACAGGTTCCAACAAGTTCAACACTTTCGCTTAAGTGTAGTGGATCGGAAGAAAATGTATTGAACACAAAAAATGATGACAAGGCTGAAGATCATTGCATTTCATCTTCTCAAACACACCAACTTTTTGTAACACAAGAGAGCGTTGATGTTATTGAACGTTTGTAGGGAGAATCTATTGTTTTGAATGTGTTCTTCTACACTAAAGGCGTTTAACCTATTTCTTTTGATGTGGAAGGTGGTAAAAAAAAAATCCGCTGGTCATGCTAAGAAACTTGCAGCCAGTGTACAGAGAAAGAACATGTTCTGATGGTACTGTTACATTGTTTTCCCTTTTGGTAATTGTTTGATCCAGCTTTCCTAATGTGTTTAACTACCCAATTCCATGATCTTATTTAGTTTTAGGTATTATCTGTGTTGGAGGTGATGGAATCGTGAATGAGGTTTGCAGAACTATCATTTCCATTCATGCTCGTTCATTCATGTTATATGAATAAGTGGGGTACTTTTGAGCAAATTTGGTTCTAGTTTTTGGGTGAAAATTTTGTAATAACGTTATTAAGGTAGCCCCAATTGTCTATTATTTTGTAATATTCAGGTTCTAATATTTTGTAAACTCAGGCAGAATCTAAATGTTATGTGGCTCGAATTATCTATTACGAGTTTTTCCTTTCGTGTCTATTACGGTTATGAATGGGTTGTGGGTATAGATACTATGGACTACGTCAAAATAATTGATATTAAGACAGAGTCAAAATAATATTTGTTAGGGGACATTACAAGAAAGGCATGGAAATGTAATCAGCAATAATCTTAGTTAAGCATGTAAAGTCTCTGATCCTGCTTTTCTCTCTAAATTATACCATGGTAGTCACTTGGTTAAAAAAAGATAGAATTGTTCTCAACTGCTCAAGTATTTTCTTACGGTGAACTAAATATAAAAACAAAAAAAGGAACATTAATCTTACTCTGTTGATGCATGCCCATTTGCATTGAAGCAAAATTCCCCATAACATTATTTGTCAGATAATATGCCCAAAATTTAAGCTTCTCAAGCGTCCAGTGAACATAAACATAGAACCGTGGAATTAAAATGTGGCTCAACATTAACATAAACATAAGTGTCGTTGAAATATCCGATTACATAAGTTCGACGGATAGCTACAACTACATAAGACACAAAAACATAAACATAAACATAAACATAAAAATCAGTTCTCCTCCCTACGCTTTCCCTTGGCAATATCTTCCAACTTCCCCTTTCCCTTCCGGATAGTTATGTTGAATGATATCTCAACATCCTCTTCTTCTATCTTTAATTCGGCAACACTTTTCAACAAGTCATCCATTGGTGCTTTAGCTTTGCTTGGAGACGTCCCAACGAGGCTTGATTGCATTCCATCACAATAATTATTGGATTGTCCTTCAAACGGCAAGGGTTTCTTCTTCAAGGACTTCCCGTCATTCCAGTCGAAATATCCACAATCTTTTGTACAACACAAGAATATTCGGCCTATGTTGTTCGTCTTCTTTTCAACCTCCATCATTTTTACAATTCCTTGTAAAGAGTTAGGACATTTTTTTTGGACAGTCATACAGTTGATGCCCAAGATCTCGACAACTATGGTAGATACCCTTATTCTTTCCAGCCATTCAATATTACAGCTGTGGAAGATTTGTATCGAAATCGAAAAACACCCAAAGCTCAGCTTGCTTAATTAATACGATTATATGATACAGTACATTCACAATGCATTGATTCTCAAACTACGTCATGTAATACTATTATGCAATATAGTACATTCACAGGAAATAGCATAATCTAAGTTCATAGGAAGTAGCATAATCTAAGTTCACATGAAATAGCATAATCAAAAGACGACTGTATAGCTGAATGGGGGCGACATGGTCGTGATAAGATGTAGCTAAAAACTGAACCACAAAGAACAATTTCTGTACAGTAAATCGCCACTCTAACAAGATCACATATAACCAAATAAATACAACAGCAATCAGCAGTGTTTGTGCCTTGATGACTTCCCGTCTAAATGGTAGGGAAAAAGAAAATCGTGTAGCTAAAACCCATAAAGACGTCGTGCAACTGAAACCTAAAAAAACAAAACTAAAAAAAAAGAAAAAAAACAAAATGGCTGTCAGATCTCGTGAAAACGAAAATCCATTTTGGAAGAAGAGTAAGCTGAATCATACCATCGTTGAGGATATAGGAGTTGATCTGTGACCAAAACGGTAAAACTGAAACCCAAAAACGGTAAAAGGTTATCTACCAAACAAAAAGAGAAACCCACTCATTCTGGGGGTTGATTACTAATAACGTTGTCGGGAGCGAGTTAAGATTCTGGGGTCGCCAGGAACGGGGTCGCCTTCGACGAAGAAGCGTATTTGCCGGAAACGAGTGAATGAAAATGAAAAGGACGGGAACGAGTGAATAAAAATGAAAAGGAAATTTGTACATTAGGGCTAATTTCAATTTGAATTTGTTGGGTTTCAGACATTGGGCTGGGCAAATTATATTGGCATCACAGCCCAATAATGTCAAACAATTGATAGACCTACAAATCTTTTATAAAGAACCACACACACACACAGAGAATGATAATATCGTGTACTAGCCAGTCTGTGACTTTCCACCCTCATTTCTTTAACTAAATAAAGCAATTAGATCCTGGTTTGTAAATGAAATTTCATGTTCATTGTCTTGAACTATCTTGAGAGATATGTGCATAATAGTGAGATTATAGTGTGTAGCAATTGTCTTTGAAGTAAATATGTCATCATCCTAAAATATCACCATCATGACTCAAAAATAATTCACATTAGAATCGACTTAATCAGATGCTTTATTTTCACTCTCGCAAATATTCTTCAAAAGTAATCTTTATCAATAGAACCAAAAGAATAGTTGGGAAATAAAAATCACAAATTTATCTTGTATTTAGAGTGATCAACATTGAGAACATTTTATAAAATACGATACATGTTAGTATGCGATGTAGTCGATGGTAAAAAAATTGCAAAAATAAATTCTCCTCACCTGTCTAGCTCCATGACGATCGACCATTTTTCATTCATTTGAAAATTAACTGAAGTAATAAATTGGGATGGGTATCGATTCCATATCTTCATTTTAATTTACTGTTGAAATGAACTGAAGAAAAAGAAAGCTAAATAGATGGTCCATAAACGATTAGTTTGGATCAACTAATAATCTCATCAAACAGCCCAAGTCGTCTTAGCTGCGTCTAACATGTGCACATACCATTCAGATAAAAAAAAATTCATTTTTAGTTTAAAAAAATTTATAAATTTTTCCAACAAATTGTAAATAAAATAAAATATATCTAAGCAAATGCACTTACAGACCCAAAATAATGAAAACAACTTCTTTTCATTCTTTTCACTAATTTAAAAGTGGCAAAATAGTAATTTTGCATTATATATATAAAATAAATTAAAAAGATAAATGTTTTTATTTTATTTTAAAAACTTTTTTTTAATTTAGTTTTTATTTCATTTTATTTATCTAAGTAACGTTTTTCTAAAATAAGTTTTTATTTTATTTTAAAAATGTTTTGTTTAACAAAAGTTTTTATTTTATTTTATTTTTTAAGTGACTTTTTTTATATAATTTTTTAATTGATTTTTTAATTTATCTTATAAATATAATGCAAAGTTACCGTTTTAACCCTTTTAAAATTAATGAAAAAGGATGAAAAGAAGTTAAATGGCCATAGTGAAATGTTATATGAAATCAAATGATCATGGTGAAACGTTAGATTGGATGACCATGGTGAAAATAAATAAACATTTCACTTATACTTAGTAAGCCCCTTTGTGTCATTCATTTTTTTCATAATTATTTTTTCTCAAACTAATATTTAATCATACATTCATACAATAAAATAATTTGCATATAAATTTAATTTTTTTTTTAACCATACATTCTTCAAAAATTACTATTACAAAATTTATTTTCTAAAAAATAAAAAATAATGGCTATCAAACGGAGGTTACCCCCCTCAGGGCAGTTTGGTGGCCTTTAATTTGAAAATGTTATGTTTTCAATAGTAATTATGTGATTAAAAAATGAAATTTTTTTATTATTATTTATATGTAGAATATTTTATTATACGAATATGTAATCGTAAATAACTATCATAAATAAATTAAATTAAATTAAATTACTTTACAGACAGAGAGAGAGAGAGATGGTGGGTCAAAGGTTATGTCCCTAATGAACAGCAGATTCGCCGCGGCACCTTCACTACACTCACACGCCACGGCAGCGAAAGGAGCACAAACAAAATCGTGGGGTTTTAGAGTGGTTTCAGGGGCATTGATTTGTTTGACAGGAGGAGTAGCGCTGAGTGCTCTTAATGATCTTGCCATTTACCATGGTTGTAGCAGGTTATGCTCTTTATGAAATATATTTGTTGTGACTAGAACTATGATATTGGTGCTTCCATATTTTCAGCTATTAAAACGTGTTATGAAAATGCGATTTTATAAATGGCATTCTGCCTGATGATGACACCTGACTTTATTCCTACCGTTGGATGAAGGGTTACATTTTTGGTGATATATATGGGATTTGATGATTCGTTTGGCTAAGCGACTTTTCATTTTGTCTGACTCTTGAGTGAGATTCAAGAGTGTTCTTCTATTCTCTCGAGTTAGGGTTTTCTGTTTCCCTATTTTCTTGTAATCGATCATCTCATTCGATGTGTATTTTGGAAGGCTGTTAACCACTGAATACTGGTATATTCTTGAGTGATACCTAGAGTCCTCATGTGTTGAGGTTAGGGATGTGGTCTGTTGATTCGTTGTGAGTCTGAGGCAGATATGTGGTTCCTTCGAAGAGACAAGTCTCTTTCTTGTGTATTCTTGTAGTAGTTGAACTCTGTAACCTTCGATTGCCTATTTTTGGGGCTTTAGTGCAATTGAGCTATATCCACTTTCGATTGGATGCTCAATAGGAAATTAGGTGCTTAGTCACTGAACCTCTGGGATTTCGACTGAAAAATCTTGTTGTGTTCTTTATTTTCTGCAAGTTTAATTTCTGTTATTTTGATCGATTGTATCTTGCAACTTATTGTGTGGGTTTTTGGCCCTCTTTCAGTGGTATCAGAGTGTTGAATTGGGGCAAGATACCTGGATCTTTGAAGGAGGGAATCGATATGCTGCAGATCTAAAATTTTTGGAACTGCTATTAAGCAGTATTGAAGGACCTTGAGTATTTTATACTGTTGGGTGAGATCTTTTAATTTTGTAAAGTTTACTTTCCGAAATTTGTGTGTTTCGATTTTTTTCCCTTGATTAACCATACAAAAACTACCCACTGGTGCCTAGTCTTTGTCCAAAGACTCCTGCGAGGTCTTGGGAATCTGAGAAAAGCCCAGTTTGGGGGTGTATCTGGGGAATCTTGAAGGAGGAATTTCAGAAACCTAAAATTTCTGCCCTCTGTTATTGTGTCCTTGATTTGATATGCATATTATATATGTGATTTAAACTTGCTTGTGTTGTGTCTTCTTGAACAATATTTTGAATTTGTGTTGATATTGTTGTGTGTCCAGTGTATACTGTGGTGTGATCTTTTGACTCGAACTTGTACATTCCGTGTGACATAAGAAAATGGCTACTGCTAAATTTGAGGTTGCACAATTCGATGGAAAAATTTATTACAATATGTGGAGTCAAAAGATGAAAGCTATACTAATGCAAATGAGATGTGTTAGGGCTTTCGATGACACTTGGCCTCAAGAAATGAACCCTACTAGGAAGGTTGAATTAGAAGAGATAGCCTGGAGTACTATCTTCTTGTATCTGTCTGAGAATGTGATAAGAACTATTGGTGAAACCAAGATAGCTTCTGAATTGTGGACTAAATTAGAAAAACAGTATGTGACAAAAACCATCCCAAACAAATGTTATCTGTTAAAAGAACTCTTTTCTTTTAAGATGAACCCTTCCACTGATTTGGATGATAACTTGAATAGGTTTACATAATTGACTCAAGATTTGACCAACTATGATGAAAAACTTTCACAAGATCAGTTGGCTATGATCTTGTTGAACTCCATTAGTGATAAATATAAAGATATCAAGGTTGCCTTGGAATATGGTAGGGATGAACTGACTACAGAAATAATGATTAATGCCCTAAAAAATAAGGCCCTAGAAATCAAATCTGAGACCATAGAAAATCATAATGGGGATACCTTATTGGCAAAAGGAAAAGGCTTTAGTAAATCCAACTATTACTCAAAAGCTTCATTTGATAATAAGTAAAAATGGGGTGATAAGGGTAAGTCTAAAAGCAAGGCCAAAGGTAAGAAATGTTTTTATTGTGGAAAACAGGGACATTTTATCAAAGACTATTACAAAAAGAAAAATGAGTCAAAAGAAAAGAAATATGAAGTTGGGGATGCTGTCTTAGTGTATAACAAAGATAATATTGAAGATGGCTTGGTCCTTGTGAATGGGAACAAGAGACTAAGTGATGAATGGATTCTTGATTCAGGCTGTTCATTTCATATGTGCCCTAATAAGAATAGTTTTCTTGAAATTGAAAAAAACTATTGGTGGGCAAGTCATAATGGGTAACAATATGACATGTAAAGTAAATGGAATAGGTACTATTAAATTGTTACCTGACAATGGGAAGGTTCTATTTCTAAAAGGAACCAGATATGTTCCTAAACTTGAGAGAAATCTAGTGTCTCTAGGAATGTTGGATGATATAGAGTTCAACATAAAACTAGGTCATGGACATATTGAAATTCTTAGGGGCAATGATCTAGTCATTAGCACTCCTAAGAGACATGAACTTTACTTTCTTAAAGCTAAACCTTTACTTGGCTTAACTGCTACTGTTTTAGCTGAAAATTTTTCTCTTGCAAAATTATGGCATGAAAGACTTGGCCACATTGACAAGAAAAGTTTAAAGGCTTTAGAAAACAAAGGAATTTTTGGCAAACAAAGGCTTGGTGATATTGGTCATTATGAACAATGTGTGATTGGTAAATAGGTTAAGCTTCCTTTTCTGCCTGGAACTCATAAAACTAAACAAATTCTCGAGTACTTGCCTACTGATTTATGGGGACCTATATCTGTGTGTACTCTTTCAGGTTTTAAATATTATCCTTTGATCATTGATGATAATCATCAAGAAAAATCTGGATTTTCTTATTAAAATCTAAAGATGAGACTTTTTCAGTCTTTAGGGACTGGAAAACACAAATAAAAAATCAAACCGATCACAAGATAAAAATATTAAAAACAGATAATGGTCTGGAATTTTGTAATCATGAGTTCAATAACTTCTGTAAAGAACATGGTATATTAAGATATCTCACTGTCACCTATACACCTCAACAAAATGGCATAGCTGAAAGAATGAACAGAACTTTACTAAAGTTAGATGCATACTATTAAGTTCTGGATTGCCAAAAATATTTTGGGGTGAAGCTGTAAAAACAGCTGCATATTTAGTTAATAGAACACTCACTTCTGCCCTAAACTTTGAAGTAGAATCGGTGTGGACTAAAAATTCTGTTGATTATTCACATTTAAAAACCTTTGGATGTGCTGCTTATGCACACCAAAATATTGGAAAATTAGAACCTAGATCACTTAAATGTGTTTTCCTGGGTTATGGTGAAAATGTGAAGGGGTATAGATTGTGGGTTAAAAATGAGAAAGGGTATAGGGTGATTGTTAGAAGAGATGTTGTCTTTAATGAATCCCTTATGCCATGCCTAGAAGGAAAACATAATTTGACTTTTGAATTGAGGTGGACCCTCCTAAGATTGAAGGAAAAACCCATGTACCTGTTGTACCAGAAATGATTAATGCAGAAAATAATGCTGAAAATGAAACTGAAAATAATCTGCATAATAACACTAATGACCAGATTGAAAATCCAACCTATCCTATTGAAGAATATCAATTAACTAGAGATAGGGAAAGAAGGTAGACTAAACCACCTGCAAGATATGATTATGATGATTTTGTTTCATTATTTACCTATCAAGAACAAACTGAAAATGAGCCTAACACTTATGAAGATGCCATAAATTGTAAAGATTCTAAGCATTGGATAGAAGCTATGGAAGATGAAATGAGTTCACTTCTTAAAAATAAAACCTGAAAATTAGTTGAGAAGCCAAAAGGTCAAAAGCTTATAGACTGTAAATGGATTTATAAGATAAAAGAAGGTGACGGGGGAAATAATAGTCTTAGGTATAAGGCTAGATTAGTTGCAAAGGGGTTCACACAAAAGGAAAGTATAGATTAAACTGAAATATTTTCTCATGTAGCTAAATACACTACAATCAGATGTTTACTTGCTTTAGTTGCTCAATTTGGATGGAAATTTGACCGGTTAGATGTTAAGACTGCTTTTCTTTATGGTGATCTGGAAGAAACAATTTATATGAAACAACCGGTTGGGTTTGTGAAAGGAAATCCAGAAAATGTTGTGTGCCTGTTAAAGAAGTCTCTGTATGGTCTGGAATAGGCTCCTAGGTAGTGGTACAAAAGGTTTAATTCTTTTGTATTGAAACTTGGTTTTCAAAAGAACAATTATGATACATGTTTGTATTGTAGAGGTAAAGGAAGTAAACATTTTCTTTATCTTGTACTTTATGTGGATGATATGTTGCTTGCAAGTTGTGATAAATCTGAAATTGAATATATTAAGCAATAACTTAAATCTGAATTTGACATGAAAGATCTTGAAAATACTAAAAAGATTCTTGGCATGCAAATTTATAAAGAAAGAGAAAAAAGATGTTATTTCTGAATCAATATGATTATGTGATAAAGATTTTGAAAAAAATTCAACATGTTTGACTGTAAATCTGTGTCTCTGCCTCTTGCAAATTATTTTAAGCTAACCTCTGATCTCTGTCCCAAAACTCTTGAAGAATCTGATAAAATGTCAAAAGTACCTTATGCAAATATTATTGGTTCTGTGATGTATTTAATGGTATGTACTAGACCTAATCTTGCTTTTAGTATTAGCATATTAAGTAGGTTTATGAGTAACCCTGGGGAAGAACACTGGAATGCTTTAAAATGGCTCTTAAGATACTTAAAGGGTACTGCAAACTTGGGTCTTGTGTTTAAAATGAACAAAAAAGGGGTAACCTTAAAGGGATTTACTGATTCTGATTTCGCTGGAAATAGGGATAATAGGAAATCAACTTCATCCTATTTCTTTACCTTATGTGGTACAATAATTAGTTGGAAATCACAATTACAAAAGATTGTAACTTTATCCTCAACTGAAGCAGAATACATTGCTGCTTCTGATGCTTTTAAAGAAGGAATATGGTTAAGTGGATTACTTAAAGAACTTGGAATTTTTGATGAAAATGCAACATTATATTTTGATAATCAAAGTGCTATACATCTTAGTAAAAATCTCATGTATCATGATAGGACTAAACACATAGACATTAAGTATCACTTTATTAGAGACATTATTTCAGAAGGTGTTTTGAAAATTGGTAAAGTACTTACTCAGTATAACCCATCTGATATGGGAACAAAGATAATACCTTTGAACAAATTTAAAAACTGTTTGAAGACATTATCTATTAATTCTATGTGATAAATTGCAGGTACTTGGAGCAAATGAAAGGAGAAAGTGATATTGTCTCCTGACAGCACTAAACCAGAAAATATGGTAGCAAGGTGGAGATTGTTGTGACTCGAACTATGATATTGGTGCTTCCATATTTTCAGCTATTAAAACGTGTTATCAAAATGCAATTTTATAAATGGCATTCTGCCTAATGATGACACCTGGCTTTATTCCTACCGTAGGATGAAGGATTACATTTTTGGTGATATATATGGGATTTGACGATTCGTTTGGCTAAGCGACTTTTCATTTTGTCTGACTCTTGAGTGAGATTCGAGAGTGTTCTTCTATTCTCTCGAGTTAGGGTTTTCTGTTTCCCTATTTTCTTGTAATCGATCATCTCATTCGATGTGTATTTTGGAAGGTTGTTAACCACTGAATACTGGTATATTCTTGAGTGATACCTAGAGTCCTCATGTGTTGAGGTTAAGGATGTGGTCTGTTGATTCGTTGTGAGTCTGAGGTAGATCTGTGGTTCCTCCGAAGAGAGAAGTCTCTTTCTTGTGTATTCTTGTAGTAGTTGAACTCTGTAACCTTCGATTGCCTATTTTTGGGGCTTTAGTGCAACCGAGCAATATCCA
>NW_019248587.1:23817-31192 GCF_002742605.1 Olea europaea var. sylvestris | reverse complement strand
CCCCCAAAAAAATTTTTGGTTTTTTTTTTTTTTTTTTTTTTTTTTTTGGCAATGTATGGCAATCAGTCAACAATTCATTGCTGTTGTATTCAGCAACGCCATGTATCATGCAGTCAAATTTTGTTGATTTTCTTTGCTCTATGATTTTGACAAGTTTTGACGAAATTGAATGTGCTTTGGTAAATTAAATGCAACAATTGCTTACCATGCAAGAGGGATAGTGAATTCTGACGACAAATAATTTATCTTTAGTTTTGCTCTGATCTTATTCTACAAAAGTGAGTTGCCAGAAATTCATGTGTGACAACTAGCTCCCTACTTTAGGTAGATCGAAAGAGCGTTGAGATAATTTCTCTTTTTCTCAGCCTGTTTTTAGTAATGTTTTATGGTCCCATTCTGAATGGTTTGAACTATTGCAGCAAGGCCATGGAGAAAGCCAGTAAGAACCAGGCAATAATTGATGCTATAGGTGAGCCTATAGCAAGAGGTCCTTGGTACAACGCATCATTAGCAGTACTCACAAACGCCATTCTGTATCATGCACATTTCCCGTTTCTGGACCACAAGGCACCGGAATCTTTCAGTTGAAAGCAGTTCGTAATGGAGGTTTGTTCTATTCATTCTAAAATGTTCATTTGATCAGTCAACCCCTCTCTGTTCCCTGAAGTTCTTTACTTCTTTGTCATCCATGTCACAATCTGTTGAAAATCTCCCGATTTGGGGAACTAGAATTTATGAAATTTTTTAGTTTTTTCAATTTATTTTATTTTATTTTTTGTTGGATTACTGACCTTTGTGTTCTTTCGAGCAGAGGATTCTTGGTTTTCGTTTTTACGGCCCCATGACTGGGAAATTCTCATTATGGAAGCTCTGCTCCACGTCCCGGGGAATGAAGAGTTGCAACAAACATTTCGGATTAGTGTTTCCGATTATCCCTCTCCTTCAGTTTGCAAGCTATCCACTGATTGCGGGTGCCCACAATCAGAAAGTTTAGAGAAGAAATAATGCGAGCCTGCTTATAGTATCAATAAACTTGGAAGCTCTACGGATAGGTTTAGAGAATGCCATATTGCAACATTTCATTGGATTTCGGACAAAAAAACATAGTTAAAATAGTTAATCAGATACTGTCATCTCAACACCTGTAAAATTGATTGCGAATTTTACATATACAAGTATCATTTTTGTGATAATCCCCGGTCCACTTTGATACCTAGTGACTGCTCCACTATCAATTTGGTTGAATTGCATTTGTTACGCTCATGAGGTGGCTCTATATGTTTAAAATTAAAAGTTTGTCCAAGCACTATGGGATTATTTGTCTGCAACCTGGGAAGTGTACATTTGAAGTTCTATTATAGAAATTGTCAATTAGTGGCGGCCTGACTGTAGACGAGGTAGGCTATCGTCTAAGATCTCACTTTGGTGAAGGTCCCAAATTATATAAGATTAATTGGTTGAAGAATAATGAAAATTATATTTATGAAATTAGAATTATTAATATGCTAACATAAGAAACTAATAAAAATTTAAAATATAAAAATCTCTAGAAAAAACATATAAATGACATAAAACTTATTACTTACATTTATTTATCATATAAATATAGCTCAAACATTACTCTCTCTGTAAGTAATTTGACCTTTATCTTTCAAACATCCATTTTCAAAAGGGTTCTTTGTCTCTTTAAATTCCACATTCAACAGCAATCCAACATAATTTTTTTCAACCCAATAGGAAATAAATTATCTCACGTTGAATTAAAATTTTGGAGATTCAATTTAAAAGATTGGTCTGATATCACTACGATTATTACAGCCTTACATGTTTTTCAATTTCTTCTTTATCTTCAAAACTTATACTATGGAGTTTATAGGCGGTTATTATTAATGTTTTGCTTTAATCTCATTATAATAGCCTTTTTAGATGTTTGTTAAATGTACTTTGTATTTAATAATTCTTTGTCCGTGTTACTACTTCTTATTTGTAAGTTAATTTGGTATGAATTAATATAAAATTAAAAACTCGTTTTTTATTGTAATTTTCATTACTTTGTTATACTATATTCGCAATCAACACTCTCTAATTTTGTACATAAATTACTCGAATACATTTTCAATTTTGTTTTAAATAGCTGCAGCGAGAAAATGATAAGAGAAACAAGCAGCCCCTTTTCCATTGCATTATAACCCTATATGTCGAACTTCACTTATAATTTGTATTGCATGTAGAATTTTGCTATTTTCCTCTTCAAAGTTTGGTGCTTAGTTATCTGTATTAGATTCTTCAAGATTATATTAAAACTCTTTATAAGAATGCTCAAGTAAGAATGTGATGATTTTTCTTTAATAGGATCCTGAATTTAAAGTTGTTATAAAGTCCCAAAATATAAGGGTTGGCCCAGATGTCAATCACATTTTCATTGCCAAATTAGACTAACATATTGAGCCAGCCAAGGGAAGCAGGTGACTGGAAATGTCAATTAAGAATAAAATCACCCATTGCGTCTGTAAGATGACTTTTTGAACATTTTTGGTCTACCCAATTACATGGCTAAATAAAAATACTGTTAGATAATTTATTACTTTAAATCACCGAATCTTCATGTTGGATCATCAAAAAATACATGAATTATAGCGGAAGTGTACCTGAATTAAACATGATTAATGCAATGATTGAATTTCGCGATTTTGTCTTTCAAATCTACACACAGTCTCTTTTTTCTCTCTGTGGCGGGATGTAGAAGAGAATGAGCAATACGTACGTGTGACCTGGGGACCACAACTGTATTTATATAGAGACCCCCTTTGACCTAATTCGGCCCATCATAAAATTAGGAATCTGGGCCTGGTCTCTACACATATAGAACTCATACTTTAATTGGATGCATAATGGCCCAAAATCGAAACCTTATTAGATCACTTTTAGCTGGGCTTAACTGAATTCGATAACCTTTAATTTAACACACAATTATTCACACATATAAGCCTATCGATTGATTAAAAATCCTTACAATCCCCCACCTGAGCTATATGTGTCACCTTATAATTGTGTATTAAACATAACCTTATGAGTACTCAGAATTTTGCTATCATTACTAAATGCATTCCCAAACAATCCCGTCCGTCAATTATATTAACATAGGATCATAGCTGCTTTCGCTACTTTCATTGTAGCTAAACCCATCAATGATCACGTATATCAATATAACCGAATGACATAGATCAAGCATGGATGTGTAACATGAAAATTACATGTGATGTGATATGTAACATGAACTGGTCCTCCTTAATACCTTAGTGAGATCATTTTAAACAAGTTCAGAGATAATAAACCTTATAACCGAAAATAACTTTAACCTTTAACTGTATCCAAAATGACAGTACATGTGTATAGCAAAAAAATGCAAACTCCCATTGAAACTAAATATCTTTAAGAGACATTACACTCATATGAGTAGTGTGCTCATGAAAGACCTTGGGTATCAATTCCTTAGTGAGCGGATCCGTAATCATGGATTTTGCCCCAATGTGCTCTATTGACATCTGTTTAACAGTCTGGAACTTGATCTGTATATGTTTTGACTTTGTCGAGATTCTGTTGTTATTGGAATACAGCACTAGTAATTTATTGTCACAAAATATTTTGAGCGATCTTTCTATATTGTCCACAATGCGCAGCCCAGTGACAAAGTTTCGCGGCCATATTCCATGATTTGATGCCTCATAACACGCTATAAACTCTGCTGCCATGGTAGAAGTAGTTATAAGTGTCTGCTTAGCACTCTTCAAGGAAATAGCACCTCCAGCAAGCAGGTAAATATAGCCTGAAGTGGATCTCCTACTATCTTGGCATCTCGCGAAATCGGAATCAGAATAACCGACGATCTCCAACTGATCCCATTTCCTGTATGTGAACATGTAGTCTTTTGTTCTTTGTAAATATTGCACGACCCGTTTGGCTGCTTTCCAATGATCCATTCCCGAGTTACTTAAATATCTCCCTAGCATTCCAATAATGTATGCTATATCCGGACGCGTACAAATCTGAGTATACATCAAACTCCCTATAGCTGAGGAATAAGGAATCTATAGCATTTCTTTAATTTCTAAGTCATTTTCAGGGCACTGACTTAAACTAAACTTGTCTCCTTTAGCCACAGGAGTGTCACCTGGTTTACAATCTTACATGACACATTTTTTAAGTACCTTTTCGATATAACTCTTTTGTGATAATCCAAGAATACCCCGAGAACGATCTCGGTGTATCTGGATTCCCAATACAAAAGAGGTGTCACCAAGATCTTTCATCTCAAAATTCTTTGCTAGAAATCTCTTGGTTTCGTGCAATAAGTCCATATCGTTGCTGGCAAACAATATGTCATTGACATATAAAATCAAAAAAAAAATATTTGCTCCCATTGAATTTGTGGTATATACAATCATCGACCAAATTCATCTTAAAATCAAATGAGATGATCACTTGATGAAACTTGTAATACCATCGACGAGACGCCTATTTGAGTCCATAGATGGATTTCTTTAGTTTACAAACTATTTTCTTTCCATCATCCAATACAAAGTTTTTTGGTTGTACCATATAAATTGTTTCATCAATGTCACCATTGAGAAACGCTGTCTTAACATCCATCTGCTGTAAATTAAGATCAAAATGCGCTACTAATGCCATTATAGTTCTGAAAAAGTCTTTCGAAGAAATCGGAGAGAATGTCTCTTTATAATGATGCCTTCTTTTGTGTAAAGCCCTTTGCGATAAGACAAGTCTTATACCTCTCTACATCACCCTTCGAATTCTTCTTGGTTTTAAATATCCATTTGCAACCAATGGGTTTCACATCTTCAGGCAATGGAACGAGGTCCCATACGTCATTGTCCTTCATGCACTTTATCTCTTCATTCATAGCATCAAGCCCCTTTTGAGAGTTAGAACTTTCCATGGCTTGACAAAATCTTCCACCATTCCAACGTCAACTTCATGTTCTTGGAGAAATACGATGAAATTATCCAAAATCCCACTTCTCCTCTCTCTAATAGATATTCTTAATGACATTGGTTCTTGAGGCTGTAGAGTTTGTTCTTCTGGAATAATTTGTTGATCTTGAGAGAGATATATAACATTATCTTGATCCGGAGTTGCTTCTTGAACAGTGTCAGGGATAGAAACCTGATCATTGTCAATGGCAATTGGAGGAATTTCAACATATTCCTCCTCAAAGACAAAACATGTAACCCTTTCTCCCCCCATAAACTCAACATCCTCAAAGAACCGAGCATTTCCTGTCTTAAAAATTTCCTAAGTTGTGGAATCATAAAACTTTTGACCCCTGGAACTTTCAAAATATCCAATAAAATAGCAACTAATGGTCCTTGCATCCAGTTTCTTTCATTTGGCTTATAGGGCATTGCCTCGGCTGGACACCCCCCAAATATGTTATACTTCAAACTAGGCTTCTTGACCATCCAAAGCTCATACGGGGTTTTATCAATGGCCTTAGTTGGAACTCTGTTGAGTATATATGCTGCGATCTTTAATGCTTCACCCCAGAGAGATTCCGGTATGGTAGAATGACTAATCATACTCCTTACCATGTCCATAAGCGTTCTGTTTCGTCTCTAGCAACACCATTCATAGTGGGCGAACCCGACATAGTGTATTGTGGGACGATACCGCATTCCTCTAGGAATTTAGCAAATGGTCCTGGAAGTTGTTCACTTGAACCTCCATATCTGCCATAGTTTTCACCCCCCACGGTCAAATCTGGCGCTTTTAATCCAGAACCAACTTCGGCTTTAAAATTTTGAACACATCGAGAGACTGTGATTTCTTATGAATGAGATATATATATAGCCATATCTTGAAAAGTCGTCTATGAATGTTATAAAATATTGTTGACCATTCCAAGAACCCGAAGGGAATGGTCCACAAATACCCGTATGTATAAGTTCTAAGATGTCCGAAGTCCTATTGGCTTGAAATCTTCTTCTATTGGTTTGTTTTCCCTTTATACAATTGGCATACAAATCATAATCTGTGAAGTCAAGAGGGTCAAGAATCCCGTCAAACACAAGTCTCTCAATTATCCTTTTGGAGATGTGACCTAATCTCTTGTGCCACAACGAGGCAGAATTCTCGTCGGTTAATTTTCGCTTTACACATTGAGTACTTACATGTAAGGTTTCATTAAAAGAAGCAATTGTATCAATTGAATAAAGATTATCGTAACCTGATAAAGAACCGAAACCAACTAATTTTGAATCATGAGACAAACTAAATTTTTCATTCCTAAATGAACAAGAATAACCGAATTTGTTCAAAGTGGAAATAGAAAACAAACTCCATCCAAAAAAAATGGTACAGTAAATGTTTCATCAAATCCAAACAAAATTCAATCTTTAACAATATTCTAATTTTTCCTATTGCCTCTACTTTCACCATCTTGCAATCACCAACATAGATGTATCTTTCACCATCACTTGATTTTGGCAATTCAGGCAACCTTGCATAGACACACTGATGTGAGTTGTTGTACCAGAATCTATTCACCATGTGTGTCTAGATATCAAAGTTAAATTAACCACAAAACAAACCAAATGAAGAAGAATACCTTTCTTTACATGCCATGCGTGGTAATTGGTGCAATTTTTCTTCTTATGACCTGCAGCTCCACAGAAGAAACAACCACCTTCAGTTGGTTCCTTATACTATTTCTTTTGCAATGATATACCCGCAGCTTTCTTATTAGTTGGTTTTCCCTCTTCCTTTATACCTCATTGAAGGAAGGTTTGCCAAAAGTGTACTAGTTTCAGCATTTTTATTTTTGGCAAATCTCTTTTCAAGATCCTTAAGGAAAACCTTAGACGTGTTTACTTTATTAGACATAGTGCCCAAAATGGTTTTAGAATAGCACATTTCATGACCATTAAGTTTATGCAGTTCAATCTTTTCCACTTTTTCATCTCCCTCTTGTTATCAGAGGTACTCTTATTAGTAAGTTTAGTTGGTTAATCAACCCGTAAAGTAAGGTCTTGGTCCATGACTCCGAGAACAATCAATACATTCTCTTGCCATACATTGAAGTTCGTGCCATTAAGGATTGAAATTGAGTTGATGCTAGTATGGGTATTAGCAGCAAAGCTTGAAACTGAATTAGAGAACATTATTACGAATAGCTCACGTGGATATCCTTAATATGAAAATAATATAATTCTCAAATAATGTAGGGCCCATCACAAGATACCTAGCACAACGTCAATATCTAGTCTTTGGACAAAAATATTTACTTGTAAGTGGTACTCTTGGTGTAGTGATCAAACATTGACAATAAATACATGTCAATCAATAAACCTTTCTTTGG
>NW_019248587.1:9465-22926 GCF_002742605.1 Olea europaea var. sylvestris | reverse complement strand
CCCTTTGACCTAATTTGACCCATCATAGAATTAGGAATTTGGGTCCGATCTCTACACATATAGAACTCATATTTTAATTGGATACATAACGGCCCAAAATCGAAACCTTATTATATCTCTTTTAACTGAGTTTAATCGAATTCAATAGCTTTTAATTTAACACATAATTATTCACACATGTAAGTCCATCGATTGATTAAGAATCCTTACAAATACTCCCCCATATAATCCTCTCTTTTCAAAAATTGAAAAAGAAATGTTGGGATAACAAAGTTGCTTTTAAATCCATGAGTGATTGAATGTCAAAAAATGAATTTACATGCCTTAACTGGACATCAATTAATTTACACTTGACTATTAAAACTCGATATAAGGTAGTTACCATGCTGGCAATTAAAAATTAATTATATTTCATCACATGGTGGCTTTTTCGCGGTCAATTATTCTCCTCTGATTAAATAAATATGAGAAGCTAGGTAGTTGTGGGGAATCTTTTGGGAAAGTGAATTACATAATTAATCAAAGGGATTAATGGGAAAAAAAATGCTAAAAAAATGTAAACTTCATACAATTTTAAAAACTTTTTGGCAGATAGTGATTTTGAATATACAATCTAAATTTAAATTGAAATAAATTTGTCTGATTAATAACATAATTTTTTTAAATGTGATGGTTCGAAACCATCTTATATGTTAAAAATTTCAATATTTAAGCCTTGAGACTATTCATTTTCTTAAAAAATTGTGTACATATTGAAGTTTTAAGTGAGAATATAAACTCGTTCACCCTCTAGTAGTGCTATATGACCATTTGATGCAACACAGAGTGGGAAACTAGCGATATTGAAGAATGTATGTATCGGTAATGAATTGCAAGAATACTTGATAATCAAGATTTGTTGATTCATACACAAATATAGAGATTGATTCTTGATCAACAACTTGTTGATCCTGCATAATACCACTTGGAATAGTTTTATTCAATGAACAACTCCATATACTAGCCATGATCTAGCATAAAAAGGGAACGAAAAATTCTGACCTAGCATTCTAACTAAGAAATTTTGCATTCTAGACAAATACACTTAAAAATACGAGTTTCAAGTCATTAGACAATTCCTCTTTCTTTTTTTATTTTTATTTTAAAGAAAAAACTGTATACATATCAAGGTTTTAATGAGAAAATAAACTTATTCTCCCTCTAGCCACTCCATATGACCATTTGATGTAATGTCATGTGGGAAACTAGTGGTAATGAAAAAAGCTAAATATCGATAATCATTTGTAAGAATGTTAAATACATGATAACCATACTCATTGATTCATGCATGAATATCGAGAATTAATTCTTGATCAACAACTCATTGATCCTGCATATTTGTTGTTGGAGGGTAACGAAAAGCTAAACTCTAGGCTGGTTGGTCAAAACCGAAATGATCTCCCCAAAATCAATTTTCTCGGCTATGAGACACATTTGCGAACACCCCTATTACTTGAGATGCCTTAGCGAGTGCATATCAGATCATGAGTTACTTTTTGTTGGATGAAACCATGACTAAGAGAACTAATCTCATCCCATCCTACAAATCCAAGATGTTTATTCTTTCATCCTCGAATAGCTCAAGGAGTTCATGAAAGTGGAACTGGAGGGTAATCAACATCTATCAACGGTGGTTCAAGAAGTTTGACCCCCCTCTATTTTTATTTTTATTTTCATTTTATTTTGGGGACTTTCCAATTTTTTTGTGTTTAGTGAGGATATTAAGATTCTCTTAAGAAAGAAGGTAGCCCTTTGTCACGAGCTGGACTTGAATCGGCACCTTTGGACAACGAGTGGGAAGGAGCCTTGACTTGAGCATTGTACAAGTGCTTAAGGCTCCTTTGGGCCATGCCCACATCTATCATATGTAATACTCCGAAATTTTATGCTCGTTTAAATTTCTTTGGGATAGCGATTTAACTTTCAATACTATTTTTGGCCATAATGTAAAAGGGGACACCACCTTTGTAGTGGTTAATGTTAGAGGTAGTTAATGAAGTGTCAAAGGTTGTGTATGTATGAAGTGATTATTAGTTAGTCGAAACTTAAGGCAAGTTTGGATTTGAATGAAGTGGATTATTTTTGTTAGGACTTCAATTGACCAAATGATTAAATTATGTTACAATCTACAATTTTTGAATATGTAAGTTGGGTACAAGTTTAAATTTGGGGTACACTTTGTTAACAATGAAAGTTAGAGGGTTTAGATTATATTAGTTGAAAAGATAAGAGGCTTCCTTTGTAAATCTAGGTTTTAAGGCCACTTATTACCCTATAATCAACCCTCTTGTCATCCATCATCACCATACACTTAGACAATAGACTAAACATGTGTAGAAACAAGCAAAAAGAAAAATGGAAAAAAAAAGGGGTGAGGCGGTGGGTAGAGAAAAGAAGAAAAAAAAAATATCAAGCCTTATCCTTATCTTTATATATATAAATACACCCATATCCATTGCCATAGAGAGATTTCCTTCATTTTACAAAACACTTATACACTTAAAAAGAGAGCAAAAACCGAAAATAAGAAAGGAAAGGGAAGGAAGTAAGACTAGCACTTCCAATTTACATCTCAATCGAAGATCTTCAAGTTTTACAGTAAGATACTTTCTATGCTTAAGGGGTATGATCTTCATGATAATATTTATGCTTAAACTATGCATGAAAAACCATAATATGATTATGATGGACAAGTCCACAAAGTTAGATATCTATTTATACCTTAGGACAAGTCCGAAGGGCACCAGCAAGCCGGAATGTGCAAGTATGGGTTTGATTGCATTCTTTTGTATAGTATTATCATGATAAAAATCCAAGCATAGTATCTTACTGAATATTTCTTATACTCATAGTATGTTATGCTAAATTTTCAGATCCATGATCGTTGGATTGATAGAAGTTAGTTGGCGAAATCGATGATGGATTAAGGACAAAGATGTTTTGTACCGAAAGTTTTCTTTTGTATGTTTTGCTCGATGACTGTTTTTCCATCTATTTTTCTTATGGTATTATGTAAAAATATGTACATGACATGATGTAATATGGTATTAATAGTAAATTTTGTAATTATATCTTTTATGTTATGTTAAGAGACATTTTTGTAGCTTATTTTCCTTACAAGAGACAAAAGGCAGAAACGGGACAGTTTCTGGAGTCAATTTCAAAATGATGTTTCTAACTGTATAAACGTCCATTTGAGATTCTAAAAATATTTCTGTTTTCATCTTTGAGGTTTCTAAATATGACCGAAGGAATCACTCAATTTGGATATCTATGGCCTGAGTTATCAAGGTTTTAACGTCTAGAGGTCAATCTGGATTTCCTGTGTAATACTTTACTGTTTTCAGTAAAACGTCTATATCATATGATCCATGAAAATTTTCATATTTTAACCTAGAAAACTATTTGAAATTATCTTTCTAATGCCACAAATTTCATGTAAAACGGAGTTGGGATGAATTTTATAAAAATTGTCAAACTTGCTACCCCAACTAATCTTGATAGTGCCGAGGCCGTATATGTAATGTATAATTTCATGTTGGCATGCAGTTTTACCGGCCATCAAATTTTATAAGAATTGTTTTACCAAATTGAAAAATAAGTTTCTAACATGTAATACTTCTATTTAAGAGTATTTACATGTACCAAAGGCAGAAGTTATTATGTTTAGTACGTGACCCTCGAAGCTTAAGTTCGGGACGTCACACATATGAGACAAGGCTTGGAAGCAAGCTATCAGCGCCTGTTGGCGAAAGCCTCCACTAGAATATGAACGTTTCCAATTTGACCGCCCCAAATGTTAGAATTTTGCCTAAAATTAGTGGGGTCAAGGGTTTTAACTCGCGAGGTTTGCTCAAAAACTTGTTTCCTCATGTAAAAGTTGTATTTTTTTTTTTATACTAGCTAGGTCAAATTATCTAAATGCATATCATTCATGAAAGAATATATATTTGCAAAAGAAAAATACTTTTTGATACCGGGTAGGAGGAAGTCGTGAAGTTGCGCAGGTGAGAAACACTTTTATATTTATAATAAATTAAGCCACCGGTAGTTACGAAGTGTTGCAGCCATCTATAAAAAAATGAAGTTTTACATCATAAATTTCTACGAATTAATTCCTGTTTGGTTTGGAAAAACATTATTCTGAATAGTGAATTTTTGAAGAATGGTAATTAAAAATAGAGAAAATTTTTGGATTTACGCATATAATATTTTATTTTGTGAGTGTATGATTAAAAATAAGTACGTACAAAAAAGGAGTTTTAAAAGAGTGGAAGACAGACAAGAACTAAACTACTCTAAAGATTCCTGTTTTCTGCATCCTTAATTTCGGCAAACAAAGAATTTGGATCCATCTTCTTTTATATATGTTTCGCGCAGGTAGTCGCTAACAATTAAAAAAGGGATCAGACGATTGTGTAAGGAACAGACCTCTTGAGACAAAGTCCAAAAATGGGTGTTTTATTGGCGATGATTTACAATTGAAAATAAACAGAATGCCTTTAAGGGACACAAGCACACGAGTACTAAAAGAAGTGTTTAAATTTAAGCTAAGAAATTAAAGTTACATATTCTCTATTTGGGAGTGTTTGATTCGGGGTCCTTTTTTCTATGTCTTCTCTTCCTTTTATATTCCCTTGATGATTTCTTCATGACAAACCACTTGAAAACTGCTTGATTGCTGTATAACTACCCACTTTCTTTATGGTGACTAATTTGTCGTGGAACTGTCGTCTCTAACTGTTGTCATTACTCTTTGTCGTTCAACCGCCTTCAACTGGACTCTTTGAATCGTGGAATGTGATAAGATCACTCAATAACTGCTTCAATAACTGCTATTCTAGATAACCATAATGTTTTATGCTTGCTAAGATCTTGGGCGATTCGAAAGTTTGGACGAGAATGGGGTCATCACTCTGGGTGACCGTAAGGTACTCCATTCGCTCAGATTCTGGGCGTCTTGCAAGTTTGGGCGATGATGTTACCGTGTTCATGGGCTTCCACCGCATTCATCAATAATCTTGTTTGGACTTTTATCCTGGATTCCCCAATTGAGCTTCACTCTTTGGGCTATTTGATTTGGACTGCACTTTTAGTGTGTCAACAGTTACCCCCAATATGGCAGAATTAATACCAATTATTAATCTTTGCCATATTCACTTTGTATTTTCCAGCAATATTTGAAATTCCCAAGAATTGCAATCATTATTTCCTTCTACAGCCTGAAAAAGTGCAACGTTACGAACCCTTATAAACCCAAAAGACACGCCATTTCATCGCACCACTAAACCATGTCTCTATATTTCGTGCTTCTTCCTCACTATTTTATTGTTCATCTTCTTACTTCTCTTCTACGTTTCTCAGGCAATCCTTAACAAAACTGTACTTTGTTCCTAATGGCGACTTTACAAACTCAATCTAATGATTCTTTTAGTTTCGAAGATTTCCAGAAAATCCTTACTAGGCCGTATATAAATCCAAATTTCCTTGCACAAGCTAATGCTGACCTCAATGAATTCTATATGGGTCTATCGTTCAATAATGCCGAAGCTGTTGGATAGGTGGCAGTGGGCCAGCTGTTCCCTTACACTCAAGGTTCTCCGTTCCCGAACTCTCTGCCATTGAGGCCGATTCGCGAAAAAGGTATTCGCACTTAGCCTAAAGCTGATGTTATTTTTCGTAGATGGCATGCACGTCTTGTGAATCATGGCCCTACCAAGGAATTTTTGATCGTGCTAGAATTTCAAGCTTATTAGAAATCACTCTTCAACCCCCAATTTTCGACCCAGTGCTTTTTTCTATTACTTTGAGTTTTTGGTCTTCTGAATATAACACCTTCGTTTTCCCTCTTGGTCCCATGTCTATTACTTTAAGGGACGTTGGAGCCCTATTAAATCTTCCGCCTTTGGACAATACCATCTTTCCTGGTATCTTCATTTCCAGTGTTGCCCCGAAATTTGACAAGAAACTTACTGAGTCCTATTCAAGCCTGCAAGGCTTTTATAATCACTCAAGCGCTGAACCTTCCCATGCTGAGCCTGTGGCCTTTCTTCAAATTTGGCTCTGTAAATATATTCTCTGCGGGCTAAGTATGAAACCTTCTATGAGCTACGTACCCATAGCGCATGAATTGGCGCTTGGTAGGCTTTTGAACTTATGTTCCTTCTTTTTAGCTGCCCTTTATAGAGGCATGGCTTCCCTTCAATTTCAACTGAAAAATGGTGCATCTCCCACTTGCAGTGGGCCCCTTTGGTTCACTCAACTGTGGTTGAAAGCATACTTTCCACCACTTGGTGCTCCATCCATTTCCCTTCGTTCTGCTAGCTGCTATGAGCTAGCCATTGATCTACTGAACCCTGTAAATATGTCCAGTAGGGACATTTTTTCATTCTTTTATACATTAAATTCGATTCCTTCCTTCTTTCGTTTTCCTGCTCATTTGACTCCAGATTATGTGCAACCTCCCTCCATTCTAGATAGTGTGAGTGCCTCTCTGCTTGTTTGGGTTCAGTTTTTGATTGGGAGGGAATTGTTTCATGATATTTTAACTGGAATCAATGCCATATGCTTCCCAATTTTTTGCTCGCCAACTTGGTATTAGCCAAACTTGGCATGTTCCTCCTTGCTACTCCAAAAATTTGACAGACTGTTTTCACACTATTAATAAGGCAGAGGAACAAGCTATAGATGCTCGCAACATTCTTTTGAAGAGCAAATTTTCATTAGCCCCTTTCAATTCTAGCTGTGCTGTCCATCCTCTTTTTGAACAGTTTTGACCATCAGTAAAACGTCGATTGTTTGCAACTGATGCTAATCGTACCTTCCATTTACTGGACCAGCCAGGCACTCCCTCTACTTCTCCTATTTTGGTCACCCCTGTGTCCATTAGGAATCCTTCCTCCCCTGCTCGTGCTAAACATTCTATCCATCCATCTGCTTCTCTACCTGCCAAGGCTACTGCAGCTAAAGGTGCCTTAAGCCGCAAACAGCCAGCTTCAGCATCTCCCATTTTGCAGGATGATGATGATGACGCTCCTCTCATCCTTAGGAGAAAGGTAATTGAATTTGTTTATTCTCAAACATACTTTTCTATGTACTAATGGTTTACCTGAATTTCTCAGAAAAGTTCAGCCTCTCCTTCAAAGGCTTTGGTTTTGGCAGCTCCTGCTCCATCATCTTCTACTGAAGCTGCTTCGTCCAAATCAACTGATTAAGGGATTATGCTTAAAGAAAACCCTTAGTCCCGGAACCTTCATCACAACCAGTAGAAGGGCCACCTTCTTCCCAGGGCGCCGACCCCCCAAACGTCAAACCAGAAGGTAATACATATTTTGATGTTTTACCTTTGCTTGTGCTACTGGTTTCTGAGTTTCTGATTCGTTGCTTCTTGAATTATGCAGAGGCTCCCATGGGCCTACCCGTTGTGGCAAATTCTTCTCGCTCAGATAAGGGGAAGTCCCCACAGGTGGTGGAGCCAACTGGTGATATGCCCGAACTTCTGAAGATTGCTAATGAAATAACATTTTGCTTCACTTTCATTTTCGCTTCGTTTATTGTAGTGAAAGTCTTCAATTTGGCATTTTTCTTTGCAGGGTGCTGATGATATTGTGCGTTCCATCCAGGACTTGTTTACTTCCTGGGGGCAAGTCAAGACGTCTCGCCCTATTTCAACCAGTCATCCTTCTGCTTCTTCAGAGGAAAATATGAAGTTTCTCAAACAGTCGGTACTTGAGTATGTGTCTTTTATGGACATGGATATTGGCCATGCTAGTGCTACTAAACATAAGGATAAGCTTGAGCTATTGAGTGCCAAATTGGCGCAAGCACTTACACTTCCGTCGCTCAATGTTTCTGCTGACTTTAAAGTGATGTTGAAGGTTGTTCACTCTGACATCCTCTCCTTGCTAGCCAAAAATGTTGAATCCGAAAGATAGTCTTTACTTCTAGAGATTAACAAAGTCGAGGACGAATTGAAAGAAATCTCTTTCGACGTTATAATTGAAGATTCTTTGATGACAAGTTTGGCTGTAGAGATGAAGGAGCTTCAACCAAAGATGGACGACTATAGGGCGAGAATGGCTGCTAAAAAGCGTAATGCTTCCCAAGGAATTGAACGAACCAAGTCTTTGGTTGAGCAGTACAAAAAGCTGGAGGTTGATGACGATTTTGTAGCTGAATTAAATGTCGCTTCTTCTCAACGGAGCGAAGATTGGGGGAGACTTAGGGAAAGAATTCGTTCAGCCTGGGGTGAATTGTAATTAAGTCATCCAATGCCTTAACTTTCCTTTTGTAACTTCACGCTAATTGCCATTGCTAATTTTGAATGTAACAGCAGTTATCGTCATTAATGAACGACTAATTTGTCTACTTGCGTATTAATTGATGTTGTCCTTAATCGTCAATCTCCCAAGCATTTAATTGCTTTATACTAAGATTCATGTACATTCTTCCTTGGTATTTTCGTCTCTTTTTCCAAGACTTTGGGCTATTTGATTTCAGTTATTAGGCACGAATGTGGCCATTCATATTCTGTCTTTTCACCTTCACGCCTCTATAAATGCGTGCGCACTCATCATTTTCATTTCCATTCTTTTCTTCAAAAACTAATTTACTGCCATCGTTTGGCATCTCAACAATTGATCCAAAATTTTTGTCTTCCATAGAAATAGATCATTTGATCCGCCCATTTTGCTATCTGTTTTGATGTCACCTTTGGTATGAGAGATATAAGAAATATTCTTTGGCCAGCGAAGTTCTTCCCATCGTCTCCTTGTTCTTTATAAGGAGTTCAATGATGGAAGGCAATTTTTGAGGATGCTTTTCAAGCCACTTTGCTTGCTGAGAGTGCTTCTCAGTCTCCTTGCCCTTATTGCAGCAATGCGATTTGAGGGTGTTTTTCTTCCTTTTTGCTTGTTGAGAGTGCTTCTCGGCCTCTCTGCCTGCCCTTGCAGCAGTGCGATCAGGACGACGACCAAGGTCGGTTCACCCTCTTGCTTAACGATCGATCGAGAAATTAGTTTGCTCTCAATTGTAATTTATAGAGCATTTAGTATTTTGTATCTCACAATTTGTAATGAATATTTGATAATAAAGGAATTTATTTGAACGTATTTCGTTTTGTTCTTATTTATTTATGATCGTTCAACGCAATTTGATTACGCTTTTATTTGTTCATTCTTCCATAAGGAAGGAACATACTTTTTTAAATATTTGCCATTAATTAACCTCATGTGCTTGGTGCCATCTAAATCTTCTAAATGATAGGCTCCATTAGACAACACACTATTTACTTTATATGACCCTCCCCAATTGGGCGACCACTTGCCATACTTTGGATCCTTACTATCCAAGGGGAGTATTGTTTTTCAAACCAATTTGCTCAGGCTAAATGACTTGACTATAACTTTTTTATTATAAAACTTAGCCATCCTTCGTTTTTGAACTTGCAATCTATCTAGGACGTCCAACTTTAATTCGTCCAACTCCAATAAGTTTTGAACAAGTGATTCGGTATACTCACCATCACTTAACTTATGTTGCAAACACACTCTGATTGATCGTACATTGATTTCCATAGGCAAAATGGCCTCCTGTCCATAAGTAAGTTGGAAAAGAGTAACTTTGATACTTGACCGATGCTACATCCTATAAGCCCATAAGGCCTTGTTTAGACATTCGTGCCAATTTCTGGCATTTTCATCGATCATTTTTCTTATGATATTTTTTAGAATCTTATTAGAAGATTCTGCTTATCCGTTAGATTGAGTGTAATATGGTGTGGAGTTCACTAATTTAACTTCAAACTCGCTCAAGAACTTATTCACTTGATCTCCATTTAAAGAAGTTCCGTGATCTATCATCAAAGTTTGTGGAATCCCAAATCTATAAATAATATGATCACGGATAAATTCTATGACACTCTTTTGGGTGATCTCGTTTAAAGGTATTGCTTCTACCCACTTAGTAAAAAAATCAGTTGCAACTATAATAAATGTATGTTGTTTGGACGATGGAGGATAAATCTTTCCTATCAGGTCTATCGCCCAACCCTTGAACGTCCAGGGTTTGATAATGGGTGCCATCTCTTTTGTTGGTGCCCTTTGTATTGGACCATGCTTTTGGCATACTAGACAATTCTTCGCATATTGAACACATGATTCTCCCATCTTGGGCCAAAATATCCATTCCTAATAATTAACCATCTCATCTTTTGGCCAGCTTGATGAGCTCTATATATCCCTTTATGCACTTCAACCATGATTGTTCTGGCTTCTTGCAAACTTACTCATTTTAGTAATATACCATCAGAGCATTTCTTAAACAACTCTTCATCTATCAGTGTATAGTTTAGTAAACACAACTTCATTTTTCTACTACCTCCTTTATTAGGTTCTTTAAGGAATCTTTTAATCTCCGTCCCAATCTATTGTATCTCCATCTTGTATACAATGAATTTCAATCCTTCTCGCCCTTCTTTGGACTACGGGCAATATTACTCCATATTCATAAGTAGATTTCCAATTTAAAGCCTTTGAATACCCTGAGGCCATCTGGGCCAACTCATTTGCTATGTCATTATATATCCTATTAACATATTGAAGCTCTACTTGGTCGAATTCTTCCAACAATTCTTGGGCGATTTCATATTGACTTATAATGGAATCACTTTGGCACTTAAAATCACTGATCAATTGGTGAATTACCAATTGAGAATCGCCTCTAACGATCACATTCTTTACCTCCATATCTATCATTAATTCTAAGCCCACGATTAAGGCTTCATATTCGGCTTGATTGTTGGTGCACATCCTATCCAAAGTGAATGCGAACTTGTAACAAATCTCTAAAGGATTTATCAATGCTACTCCTACTCCTGCACCTTTAGAGGTTTTCGACCCGTCGAAATATAAAACTCAAGGTTTTAATTCGAATGAATTGATTTCTAATTCAATTTTTTCAGGCATGTCAAGGCATGGATGACCGGCCAGAAAGTTAGTCAAAGCCTGATTTTTTATTGCCTTTTGGGGTATGTATTGTATTTCAAATTCTGATAATGCTAACGTCTAAAGGCCTACCCTTTGGTGTAAAATAGGGAGAGATAACATATACTTACCAAATTTACTCTAGAAATCAAATAAACGGTTACGGACTGTAAATAAGCCCTTAATTTCGTACACGTGAAATACAATGCAAGACATAATTTTTCAATAACAGAGTAATTACATTCACATTTTGTTAACCGTCTACTCAAGTAGTAAATCGCCGTTTCTTCACTAAATTGATCTTCTTGCGCGACCATTCCAGCTATTGATTCTTGTTCAGCCAATATATACACTTTTATTAGCCGTCATTGGATTGTGACACCGACACTGGTGGACTTGATAAATATGTCTTTAGGCTTTCAAAAGCCTTTTGATGCTCTTCTTTCCAGACGAATTCGTCCTAATTTTTCAGCTTTAAAAGTGGCGAAAAAGCTTTAGTTCGCCCTGCACAGTTAGAAATAAAGCGTCTTAAAAAATTTACTTGGCCTAGGAACCTTTGCAATTCTTTTTTATTGCTAGGTGATTTGGCCTCTAAAATGGCCTTCACTTTATTTTTATCAAGTTCAATCCCCCTTTTGTGTACTAAGAAACCAAGGAAGTTTCCTGCATTAACGCCAAATGCACATTTCAAGGGATTCAATTTTAGTTTATATTGCTTCATTCACTTAAATGAACATCTCAATTGTTCAAAATGGTCCTCTTCTTTAATGGATTTGAGCACTATATCATCTACATACACCTCAACAAACTTGCCTATCATATCATGAAAAATCAAGTTCATTGCCCTTTGGTAAGTCGCTCCTGCATTTTTCAGGCCAAAAGACATAACTACCCATTCAAAACATCCCGGAGATCCAGGGCACCTAAAAGCAGTTTTGTGTATATCTTCCTCAACTATATAAATTTGATTGTATCCTGAATACCCATCCATGAAAGAATATATTACGTGTCCGGCAGTCGAGTCTACTAAAGAATCTACCGTAGGCATTGGATATTCATCTTTGGGTGTGGCTATGTTTAGGTTCCTAAAGTCTATGCACACCCTTAATTTACAATTCTTTTTTAGCACTAGCACGATATTGGACAACCACTCTACATATCTGGCCGTTCTAATAAAGTTTGCTTTTAATAATCGCTCTATTTCTTTCTTAATCTCAAGAAGTATATTAGGAGCAAAACGCCTAGGAGGTTGCTAATGAGGTTTAAAATTTGGCTTGGTTGGCAATCTATGTTCCACCAAATCTCTATCTAAACCAGGCATATGTTCATATACCCAAACAAAATAATCCTTAAATTTCTTTAATAAAGCGATTAATTTATCACTAACCTCTTGATCGAGCATCTGGCTGACGAATATTGGGCGATCTTCGCCTTCATTGCCAATATTCACTTTAATCAGAGGGTCTTGTGCTTGAGTATATCCAGGTTTGGTGATCCTCATTATTTCATCGTCCATTTCCCTTATAGGCACTTCTTCTTCTAAACAATCCACCTTGTTGATTTCTCGGCTAATACTTTGTTCCAACTCGAATACTGCCAATTTGTCTCCCAATGCTTTCAAGGCTACTTCTTCGTTCGTCTTGTCTTTACATTCTGTATTGAAAGCCATTAATTTGGCTTCGAAGGCCTGAACATCAATCATTTGCCTTTGTTGCTTACAACTCATTTAAAACTCCTTGATTACTTTTTTGCCAATTACTGGCTCTTCCAGGGCCACTATGTTTGACCTCATTTGACTGAACATTTCAGTGAGTGCATCTACCGAAAACGGCTCTTCGCTCTGTGCAAAAATTTGAGTTTCTTCTCCATCTTGGACCAGTCTAACAGGTCCGTAATTTTCTTCGTGCATGAACCTTTCCACTGAGTTTGCTTCTGCGAGAAAAGGTCTATGATCTGCCTGCACCACTTCTGCTTCACCTTTGTCATTCCTAAAAATCAGGCATTGATAGAGCGATGAAGGTATGCAGCGACTTCCGTGTATCCAATCCCTTCCTAATAACACATTGTAACTATTAGGACCATCTATTACGAAGAAGACTGTGGTCCAAGTAGTTGTCCCTATAATTATATCTAATGGCATAACCCCTTTAGCTAAAGTTGCTCCTCCATTGAAACTTGTAAGGATGACTTCTGTTGGAATCACGTCACTTTCTATCTTTGCAAATTTCCTCATCATCCTAGATGGAATGGTGTTTATAGCTGCTCCATTATCAATAACTACTTTTGCCACAGGTATATCGTTAACTAAAGCCTTAACGTACAATGGTCTCAAGTGTTTAGTTAACTTCATGGCTGGTATCTTAAAAATAACCTTTTCGACAACATCTATTTTCACTTCCTGCTTGTTCTCTGTTGAATTATCCTTTTGTGATAAGTCAAC